>NW_027639440.1:0-26400 GCF_949606895.1 Notothenia rossii | reverse complement strand
ATAGACTGACCCCTGACTGTTAAGTCAACTAAGACACTCCATGATGCTCCTAAGTGTAAGGAGACAGAAAAGGTAAGAACTTTAAATGAAAGTGAATGTTTTTCTTTGTGGGGGTCTACATAGTAAAATAATTAAATACTAATACGCTAATGCTGAATCTAGAACAATAACTTAAAAACCTGCAACCATATTTACCTATCCATTGGTCGATTAACAGAAAAATAATCTACTTTGATGATCCATACATTTTGGTTAAAAAAAGAAAATACTTTATCAGCCTCTCAAATGTGCTGCTTTTTTGTTTTATATTATAATATTTTGGGGTTTGGGACTGACAAAACAAGACATTACCTTGGAGTTTGAGAGACTAGGATGGACATTTTCCAGAGTTTAGTTTTTTTGTAAAGATTTTTTGGGGCAACCAGAGAGGCAGAACTGAAAAAGGGAAACATAGGGAATGACATGTGGCAAATGGTGCCAGGCTAGATTTGAACCCTGTTCCTCCCAATAGCCGCGAGCTCTACAAATTGAGCTTTACGGCGCCCCTATCCAACATTTTTGATAAACCAATATAAGTCGCTTTATCAAATATTTGTGAAATAAAACATCAGATTAATGAAATTAATCATTGGTTGCAAAATCAGCTTTGTTGAGGACAAACACATGTCTCCCCACAGACGCCAATGGACGGTTATGCAACTAATTAGAAAACAGTTAGAAGCTGTCAACCACAGGAAAATACCATAAATGTTGGTTAACTGTTAGCAGGAAATGCTTTCTGATTACTTTCATGCATATAAGTCTTAATAAATAGCCTTTTGTACTCAGGCTTTGGTCCCTCCGCCTGTTTGCCTGCCTGTCTGCTGGCGTCTCCTCCATTTGTTGATGTGTGAGACCACAGTGGGAGACGGCAGCAAAAATGTGACATGGCCTATGAGAGCATGGTATTCATAAACAAATGTGGTTTTGTAACGCTTTCTTTGATGGGCAAATGCTTGGGGTCATAAATCATTAAATAGGTATGCATAAGAATGAGAAAGAAGTTACAGAAGTTGACCTTCAAATATGTGGTAGAAGACCTGAGAGGCAACAAAGGTAAAGTTCACATAAACAAATGTCACTTTCATATGGAAGCAATACTTAGCCCTACCACTTCCCCTTTACCTCATTACAGTTTAATGGAGGCTATGTTTACCGTTTTACATAAACACAGAATGAGACTGAGCCGCACTGTATGTATTTCTGTTTCTGTGTATGCACATTAGTCTGCATATGTATACCTATATAAAGAACAACAAGTGGTACTTAAAGCGATAAAGACCCGGACAGAGCCTCTGAATTGATATACGTCACACAACAGATGACTTAACGTATACAGGCCAGAATATGCACTTTGCATACCTCGGCCTGCAGCTTTAATGTGTAAAATATATCAGTGTAAAGTTAAACAATGCCAAACAGATGTCTACTCGGCCTGGCGCATATTTAGAATTTCACTTCTGAGAATGTATTCACTCTTTCTGAGCTGATATATCCATCTATACTACAATAGGCAGATTTTGTACTTTTGACTACACCATAACTGTAAGATTGCTTCATTTTTTAAATCTAACTTTGTATACCCTCTCTCCCCAGTCAGAACCATGTATCTTTCATTTAGTGATCATTCATTTGAATGATTTAAATGAGCTCAAGAATAGAGCAGCAGTAGTTAATATTATATTTTTACAGCGGTACAATTCAAAACAGAGCTATAAGGAGAGGAAATATTGGAAATTTGAAGAAAAAAAAACAAAGAGATACTGAGTTCGCCTTCAAGTAACCTAAAAACAGAAAAGGCCTAACCCTAACCCTCTAGAATCAGTGTTTGGTTTGTTGTTCTTGGCTACTGTGAAAACATGGAGGTCCAAAATAGTAGTAAAATACATGCTCCCTATGTGGATGTGGTAGGATAACAACGACACAACTTCCCATTGTCTAACCCTAACCAATCTCACCCAACTCATCCTACCAATGAAGGCAACGAGTACAAAAGCAACTTTGTCACCATTCACCATTCTTAGTTTTAGGTTAATTGGCTTCACTGAACTTAACACGCCTGCTATGTATTTAGTTTTAATTTTGGTCACATGGAGTTGGATCCTTTTCCAGCACCCACTGAGCAAGAACCGAACACAAGTAGACCGTGGTTAATGAATTACAGATTTAAGGAATATAACAAAACAACTTAATGAGATACAGGGATACAAATGTGAAAACCAAATGTGTCACAGATGCAAGTTCTATCAAGTGGTACCATACAAGCAGAACTTGCATTACACATGTCTACATACATGATTCACAAGTATAAAGACATGAAAACAATGCAAACAAAGAACATAATATCAGTTTAAAAGTACAATCATGTGCTTCCAGTTATTATGCTTATTGTAGGACCATGTCCACAAAAAACCTCTAAAATGTTAAGTGAGAAGCTAACATACCGATAAGAAGCAGTTGAGCATAGCTGTATGTAAACCTTAATACAGCCTCTAAGTTAGTTGTTTCCTTTGTTTGTATGCAAGGTTTCTTGTTTCTATGTATGTTGCTGTGGCTTTATCATGTATCTATTGGTATTGATACCTGTGCATAGCAACAGTCTCAAAGGGTTGGCAAGAAACACTGAGCTCATTCTTCGGTTAGCTTTTTAAGCCACTCCACATGCACAATGTATTTTTGACCCTAAAGCTGGCGAAGTGCCGTCTACATATGGACAAACCCAGACGCTGGGTTCTCCTTTGTATTGGTTAGAGAACATCTTTGATCTTTAAAAAAGCCCCTCTTTTTTTAATTCTTCAATTATTAATTCAAAAAGTATGATTTATTTATATTTGAGCTTCCACCCATATTTGTTTGTGATACTCATCTTTTAATTTAAGATCAAATACACCCAAATACTACAGAGATGGTTTGGAATCATGTTTAGAGGGGTTCGTTTTCTCCCGTTGGTACATATTTTCGCAAATATAGCACTGTATTCAACAATCTCTTTGCTCAAGAGATTATTGAAGGTGAGATTCATCGGTTTTGCTACACAGCGATAAAAACAACATGTTCAGACAGCACAGCCAGAGAAACATGGAAACCATTTTAACCAGCTTATACACACACTCACACTGTGACTTTTTTTGGAAATGGCAATGGCATCACATTGCAGTGCTTGTGACGGAGAACAAATATCACATTTCCGGGCTCTTTACATGGAGGGATTAAGCTGTTTTTTGCATATTGTTCATTGTTTTTTAGAGCTGTGACAGACACATCCAAACTGTATTTGTGCTTGAGCATGCATGTGTCCAAAAGTGTTTGTTTGTCTACCGCAAAAATGTTGTTATGGAGATGTTAGTGGCCTTACGCAAGCATTTCAATAAAGTTTATATACCAAGTTTTCCAGTTGCTGCACGACAATCCATTCAAGAACTGGCGCCGCTAGAAACTGAATCAAAGAGAACTGAAAATATCCCACATTTTTCAGTTCCTGCTGGTGTGGTCTGCCATAATAAACTGTCCTCATTGTGTTTGTATTCCTGCTAAATGTCTTCTTCTCCCTTCTCAGATGGACGACATAGACGCCATGTTTACTGACCTGCTTGGAGAGATGAATACTCTCTCTCAGGTGAGTTGTACATAAGATTGCTATAAGATTAATCCTTATATAAAAAATGCTGTGGGGTGAAAACAGTGTCCACAAACAATTGTTATGTTACGTAAAATGCAATTTACAAAGGAATGTTGAATCCACCATTAATGCTGTTTGTTAAGCAACCATGTTACACATATGGGCCAATTATGTAATTAAATAGGTAATTAGACAGGAACAAGGTGGCGCTATGAAAAGTGAAGGGATCATAAAATGTTTAACAATTCACGAGTTTTTGAGATATTTCACTCAAAACCATAGACTGTAGATAGGAAATGGATATAAGAGATAATTCAGGTTTAAGGCACCTACGAATTGTCTTTACTTTTCAGACACAGAGGTTGCCACTAGCTATAAACTGTGGTGCTAGGAAAAAAAGAAAAGGGCTCATCAGAGTCATTAAGATTCTTTCTCTGAGAACCATGACACGTCTGTTTGAAAGTTTATACGAATCATCCATGAGTTTCGCATCATGCATCAGTTCATCTGGAGTTATAAGGAACAACAGCTGATGTCAAACATCTTTGGTCGCATTCTTTCTCAAAACATGACCAGATGAGCTGAGACTCTCACATTCTGGAGGACTGCTCCATCAGGGCTTTTGAAGTAGGAACAGGTTGCTAGAAGTAAATCCGACAAATCACTCGATGTTTACTTCGCTAATCTGTGCATTATCTGATTACACATGGCAGTCTCTGTGTTGAAACTGAAGCTTCTGAGCGGAAAAAATGTAAGGAGAGACTGAGACGTGGAGTCATCGCATCTGGATTGGACGTGGGCTATCGCTGCAGATTTCCTTAAGCACACACAATCTGCTCATCATATGACTACGGCTCACCAAGCAAAACATGACATACTTCCAACTGATGCAACCTCAGCTTGAGGTTCAATCCATTTTTTGCCCTTTCAAATCTCTTTATGTAAGCTGCGACCCTGAGAATGGGACCATTACATCAGCCAGAAAAGCGCTCTATATGTCACTTTCGCATGCGCCTTCTTGAAAAGCCACCACAGTGACAAACATCATCCAACAGACTATAACCAGTGTTAGCAAGAAAAGCATTTTGGTTAAAGCCTTGATCCTCTCAGAGTCTGAGAAACAAAAGCATTTAAAGTGATTCCACTCCTCGCTTTGAAACCAGAAGACAAAAAGGAGAGTTTGTTGTGTGTTCAGACAGAAATGATCCGGGTTGAACTGCATGCTGGCAGCAATCATTTTGTGTACAGGTTGGCAGTTATCCCAGCCTGTTTAAAGAATATGATTGAGCCTGTAGAGACTTCTGTTAATAATTAAGACATTGCAGTCTCGATATCAGCCATTCTTCCAATGGTATTCAAGCTCTTTAATAGAGACACCAGTGTGCAATGTATGCACCGGATGTACAGCTTGTTCCAAAAAAAGAGAACAGACAATTTGCAACATCACACTTGACAAATAAGTTTTTCTTACTGAAGTGTTATTTATGTCTTTGCAGAAGCCAAGTGCGGTATTTTTTCCTATTAATTGTCCAACTTGAAAACAGAGCATTAAAAACAGGGAAACAACTGATACAAAACAGGCTCATGTAACCTCTTCCAACAACAGTTCAGAGCAGTTCAAGGACACATATGGCCCATTTTGGCAGCTCTTTGATTTGAAATAAAAAGCTTCTGTCATACAAATGACTTCTGTGTAAAATGTATTTTGAAACATTTGATGCAATAATGTTTATTTGCTGTACACTAATATACAAAGGTCATACGGTGTGAGATTTTGTTAATGTATTATCTCATTGCTTTGTTGCAGAGTTTAATGGCATCAGTGGACAAAACTGAAGTGGACAGCACTTTACAGACAGAGCGCACCTTCTCCATTGGCTTCACAGACCTGAATGGTAAATGCTCATTCAAATGACAATGCTCTCTTTCAAAGCAAGAACTGTAGATGTTCAACTGTGTTACCTAACCAAGAGTCACACTGCCCTGAAAATATGTGTGATGTAGAAAGGATGCAAGTGGGGGAGGTAAGGCAGTCTTTCAAGATGTTATGTTTCTGTTAGGAGATGTGGAGAGTCTGTTTTTTCTTGTGCCAGAAGATCACGCCAACCTCTGAAGACTAGGGTGGATAAAAGTGGAGATAAATCAGTTTGGGAAATAAAGGAGGATGCCAACAATCTGTTGTTAGGACTAAGAAATACAAATAGATTCAATAGCGTCCCACTGCAGAGCTTTAGGCTCATGACATAATATAACCTAACATAACGTAGAATATTGTAATGTAACATAACGCAATATAACATAACGCAATGTAACGTAACCAACATGGCAGGACAATTGGATGGCTGTGGCACAGCTATATAAATGCCAAAAATCTGTTGATAGGACTAAGAAATAGATTCAATAGCATCCCACTGCAGAGCTCTAGGCTCATGATCAGAATCAGAATACCTTTATTAGTCTCACAGAGGGGAAATTTGCAGCGGTACAGCACGAAAGAGCCACAGACAGCTTAGTGTTGCATTATCTTACATGCGTTAAAAAAAAAGTACTAAGTTATAATATAAACAAACACCACAACAATATGCTAAAAAAGTACTAAGTTATAATATAATAAACAATATGCTAAAAAAAGATAAAAGGTTACATCATTTTCAAAAATACAGATCAAAAACAAATCAAATCTACAAATCAAATCCTTTAGCAGTTCTTAGGATTGAGCACCCCGGTATATATTACAGTTATTACAGATGGCATATGTATATAAAGTATATATTGCACATAAAGCACATAGTTTGACGGTATTTAACAGCAGCAAGTTACACAATTTACAAAATACATACCTTGTAACAGTAACAAGGGTTTAGCAGCCACTAGGGCCAAAAGGGTGGGTGGAGGGGGTCTGGAGGACGGGTTTGGGCTGACAGCCCAGGGGCATGGCAGAGGACCAGGAAGGGGTCTCGGATGGACGGCCTGGGGGTAAGGCAGAGTTCATTGTGGGGGTCTCGGGCAGACGGCCCGGGGGCAAGGCAGAGTTCATAAAGGGGCGAGGGCCACATCGGGCGAACTCAGGGGGCCGGGCTCGAGGGCGAAGACCGCGGCTCTCAGGGGGCCGGGCTCGAGGGCAAAGACCGGACAGCTCCGGAGGCCGCGCAGGACCCGGTGTCGGTGGGACAGGCGTAGACGGGATCCTGGACATGACATGGGCTGGTGTCAATGGGACCCCGGATGGAGCAAGGGCTGGTGTTGATTGGACCACCAACGCAACAGAGCAAGGAGTAGGCAGGACCCGCGGCGGGTCAGGTGTCGGCAGGATTCCCCACGGAAGAGGACAAGGAGTTCGCAGGACCCCTGGCGAGACAGGTGACGGCGGGACCTCCAACGGAACAGGACATGGGGTTGGCAGGACCCCCGGCAGGAGAGTTGTCGGCGGGACCCCCAGCGGCACAGGACATGGCGTTGGCAGGACCCCCGGCAGGAGAGTAGTAGGCGGGACCCCCAACGGCACAGGACATAGGGTTGGCAGGAGCCCCGGCAGAAGAGTAGTCGGCGGGACCCCCAACGGGACAGGACATGGAGTTGGCAGGACCCCCAGCGGAACCTCCAACGGCACTTGGGTAGGGACTTGAGTCGGGACTAGAGAAGGGACTTGAGTAGGGAACTCGAGAGGGGACTCGAGAGGGGACTCGAGAGGGGACCCGAGACGGTCGGTTCGCCGACAGAACACGGGGGGCTGGAGTCGGCCGTAATGCCGACAGGACACGGGGAGCTGGCGTCGGCCGGTACGCCGACAGGACACGGAGAGCTGGCGTCGGCCGGAGAGCCAACGGGAGGCGAGGAGCTGGAGTCGGCCGGTACGCCGACAGGACACAGGGAGCTGGCGTCGGCCGGAGGGCCAGTACTGGAGCCGAAACCATGGCTGCTGGGGCCGGTTCTGGAGCCGGAACCATGGCTGTTGAGCACGGAACAGAAGCCTGGACCCTGGCTGTGTAAGCCAGGTAATGGAGCACGGAAGCATGGCTGTGTGGGCCGGTACTGGTGCACGGATCCATGGCTTTGTGGGCCGGTTCTGGAGCCGGAACCATGGCTGCTGGGGCCAGAACCATCGCTGCTGGGGCCAGAACTGGGGCTGGAACCATGGCTGTGTGGGCCGGTTCTGGAGCCGGAACCATGGCTTCTGGGGCCTGTACTGGAGCCCAAAGCATGGCTTCTGGGGCTCGGGCTGCTAGCCTGGACTTGCGACTCCTTCGCTTAGGAGCCTTTTGGAGGCTCAGTGGACATCCAAAAGCAAGACGAGTACCCGAGAACGGCTCCTGGACAGGAGCAGGAAAAGGGGAAGAAGCAGGGGTTGACTCCAGACGGAACACACAGAGAATTATGGTGTCAGGTTGGGAATTGGGTGGCAGGGGGCTAGCATGCCTGGAGCTAGCAGGCTGGGAATCACATGTCTGGAGGAAGTCCACAATCCAGCCAGGTAAAAACTTCAACAACCATGTTTTCTCTGTTGCCAACCGGTGCGCTTCTACCAGAGCGGCCCTCTTCTGCCAAACACTGGACGCTCCCTTCCACCAATCAAAGCAGCAAGCCAAATAAAAAGTATAATATTGTAATTCTACCTCAAATGGATCATCTGCTGGGTCCATTTGTGGTTGGTTCATTCTGTCAGGGTTGGGGAAAAATAGGACCCAATTGCAGATTGAGGAGGAAGCAGGTTTCAAAAGGAAACAAAAAGGCGAGCTTTATTTACAAAAGCTGAAAAAAGAAGAATCCATGAACAGGTAAGAGGTAAAACAAGAATCCATGAGCAGGTACGAGGTAAAACAAGAATCCGTGAACAGGTACGAGGTAGCATCCAAACAAAAGGTGACTGTGACCAACATGAAGGGAGACATGAACGACAAATAATGAACCAACACCGAACACAGGAAGAGACCAGACTAAATACAGGGAGGAGCAATCACGAGACGAGAAACAGCCGGGCAGGGAAGGAGAAACACAAGGGCAACAGGTGAACACAATCAGACACACCAGGGAAACTAACAACAGGGAGGAAGACAAGACACAGGGAGAAAAGAATTGCAAAATAAAACCATGACAAGACAGACCAAACTAAAACCGTGACATAAAACTAAGATCGTGACAGCTAGCTTGGCTACGGTGGTTTTGTTATCAGTGTGAGGTTACCAGGAAGGGAAGTTTGACTGGCACCTTTACTTCTCTGACCTTTAGGCCACAACTCCTTATCTCCTTACAGAGTCTCTTAAAGAACTGGAGGACCATGACCTGGATGCTCTGATGGCTGACCTAGCATCAAGATCAACCACCTCAGAATGTAGCCTCCCCACATATCAACAGGCCGGCAACTGTGCAGATAATGAAATGGCAGCATCTGCCCTTCCTCCACCTTCAAACTCTGCTGAATCCTCTGGAGGGCTGCAAACGGTAACTATAGAATCAGTCACAGCTTGTGAAAAACAAAGTTGTAATTTCAAGGAATAAAGGACAACTGATAACCTCCTCTTTTTATGCTTCCAGAGCGAACCACAGACAAAGTCAGACAAAATTAAACTGGCACTGGAAAAGCTGAAAGAAGCCAAAGTGAGAAAGGTAAAATGATCAGGTCTGTTTATTTATTAAGTCACTTTTCAGTCAGATAGACACATGTACTTAGTTTGCTGCCTGTCCTAGTTAATAGTAAAAGTGCTGATGACTGACGGCAGCTCCAAAATACTGATGGTGGATGAGAGACAGACAGTCCGAGAGGTTTTGGACATGCTGTTTGAGAAGACACACTGCGACTGCAGCATTGACTGGAGCCTGTGTGAGACCAACCCTGAACTGCAGATTGGTGAGATGAACAAGAACACACACAGACACACCAATGCCAAAAATAATCTCCACAGAGGCAGGATATACATGTGTTTTCAACATTTCAGAAAGAGGCTTTGAAGACCACGAACACATAGTGGAGCCCCTGTCTTCGTGGACTCGTCTCAGTGAAAACAAAATGTACTTTGTCTCAAGACCTCAGAAGTATGTGATGTTCACAAACCCTCAAGTGAGTAAGAGTGCTCTTGCCTTTTCAAAAATGTTATTAAACTGTCTTCTGCTTAGTTGGTATAATGAACCATGCTTTTCTCCCCCTGAAGGTATTTTACTTGTGGAAAAAGAAGAAAGAATGTTCGAGCAAAATTAATGAGCAAGCCAAACAGCTCTTACTTCAGGTCAGTTACAGTACCATGCTCACATCTTATTAATGAGACTATATGTCAAGTTGATGTGTGTCATTTCACAAAACGAGAGAAAGTTGAAATTCATAAAACTTTTACAGGTTTTGGACCTTGTTGATATATTTTATCAATAATAAATAACTCAATGGTCATTTTTTATATGTCCCATCTTGCTTTAAACGAGCTGTCATAAAACCTAACCTGAGCCGCCTGTTCTTAATAATTACCATTAATAATATCCAACATTTTGGATGAAGTGCATTGGAACAATTTAAGTCACCATAGCGCTGAGTCTGTTCTCCCTAGAGTGAAAAAATGATTGTTCTTATCTTTGGATTCAAGAAGTCACACAGTTTCAATTAGTTTTCTCTACTGCCTTTGGCACAGTCAATTACTCTACCCACTAAGACTGCCCTTGAACTCTAACACTACAAGACAAATTAACCTTTGTTAGAATTTAAATGTGTGTCCTTTTCTTCTGCACCCGTTTTCTGTGGAGTTCCACAAGGCTCCATATCAGGCCCCCTTTTTCACTATATATGCTTCCTTTGAGGTCTATCTGAAGAAAGATTGCTGGTCATGTTAAGCAGACTACACGCAGCTTTACCTCACACTTACCTACTAATGTTCTTCTCTATTCCGGGACCCCGCAGGAGCACTTTGGAGGTTCCACTCTGATTGTTCCTGATCTTGAAGGTACCCTGTACCTCAAAGAAGATGGGAAAAAGGTTTGGAAACCTCGCTACTTTGTGCTCAGGGCCTCAGGCATCTACTATGTTCCCAAGGGAAAGACAAAGGTATGGCTAAACAAATAAAAATGTTTGTGCATTTAAAGAATTCTACATCATATTTCACATTTAAATACAGGCATGTTCATAGTGCACTGTTGACACCAATGTGTTGTTGCTCAAGAGAGACCAAGTAGGTTAGAGATGAGCTATTTAGCAACCTGTGTGGTTGAAACCTCCTCCTACACACAAAGCCTTTTAGTGAGCTGTTGCCATGCCAGTAAAACTGGTTATTACTCATTTGGTTAGGTCATTTTTGGCACCAGGCAGTAAAGAGCCTACCTATTCTTAGCTAGAAAAGTACAGCAGCAGTCTTTAAACAGAGAGAGACAAGATACGTTTTTTCCTCTGTGTGAAGTCTATGATAGCTTACTTCTGAGTGCTCAAGCGTAGCAGAGGCAGAAAGAGCGAGAAATGAAGATGGACAGTGTGAATTGAGGCCAAGCTGCAGTTGAAGAGCAGCATGTGAGTGAGGGCTGACAAATTAAAAGAAATCTGAATAACCATCCAAGAGGGAAAACTGTGCTAAGCAGATGTGCAAATCGCTGCAGCAATCATCCAACGCCAAGGCCACATGGAGGAAGAAGGTGAATATTTGGAAAGGATAGAAATGGCCGAATAAGGCAGAGTAAAAATCATCAGCAGAACGAGAAGACTGTACACAAAAGCTACTGTCATATTATGAAGAAGAGGGGGATGGAGCTTTGGTCATAAAGCAGGAAGTGTTGGCTAATGGAAGAAGACAAATGGACAAAGGTGCCAGATAAAGTGAGAAGGAACATGAGAGATAAAGAAAACAGAAGCCAGAGGTCTGCGGGTTACTTCCTTTTCCTTGAAGCTTCCCTTTGTAGATTTCCGAAAAACAGCACCTTTGTCAGTGATGTTTATTGTGTGAACACAATATCTCTGCTCAAAACCAAAACAGGGAAGGAAAGTTGAACTGCTTTACAAAAGAAAAAACAAATGTGTCCCTTGACTTGAAGCTTCATTGTTGCCTCCCTTGAAAATGAAAGAAAAACTATTGACCCTCCACTTCTTTGAAGTGTCTTTATTTGTAATACCAACCACACAACGAGGCTGAGAACAAGTACTTCTTCACAAAATGATGACAAGAAATGGAACTCCTCATTATGCTACATCTTAAAACTGATTGGCAGCTTTTTAATGGTAAAAGATCTTGAAAGTTGATTACCATATCTTGTACACATTTAAAACGCATGTACGTAAATCCAAACTGTAATTTCTTTCGTAATTTTAAGATTTGTACCTGACATTCTGAATATTAGCTTTTTCTTTTCTCTTTCCGATAGTCTTCAAGCGATCTTGTCTGCTTTGTCCATTTTGAAAAATTCAACATCTATAACACCAAGCACTTCAAACTGAAATACAGAGCTCCCACGGACTTCTGCTTCATGCTCAAGGTAAGCTCAACGAATCACCCTGGCTTGAAACCGGTCACGACCTGACCGGACTCAACGCTGTGTGTGTCCGTCAGGAAACACGCTGTTTAAAAGTAGTTCCAGCAAACATCCACTGATAAACTACGATGTTAACAACCTCATGATAACCTCATCTTTTTTTTAACTTCGGATCATACCTGTGTTTAGTCTAGAAAAAGGTAAGTGTGTGCATTTTATTATAAAGTTGTGTATATTTACAGACTGTTGCAAAAACTAAGAAGCTTATAAACATCAGGTTTAAAACTAAAAGAGCTTTACAAAAAAGTTGTTATTAAAGATGTTTGGAGTTTTTTATTTTAGTTATTCATCTTGATTTTTTGTCTAAAGGCCCTGACACACCAGGCCGATTTCGGCCGTTTTCTTTCGTCAGAAGACGAAGCGTGTTCTGTCGCACAAACTGAATTTGGTGTGTCCCGCACCGTCGGCCCTGACACACCAGGCCGATTTCGGCCGTTTTCGTTTGTCGGAAGACGAAGCGTGTTCTGTCGCCCAACCTCAATTTGGTGTGTCCCGCACCGTCGGCCGTGACACGCCTTATTTGGACTGCCTGACCCGATGCATGGCCGATTCAACATGTTGAATTGGCCATGCATCGGGTCAGGCAGTCAGACCAAGCAATCACTCTGATTGGCTGTTCAGCTAGCGAATCAGTGCATGATGTAAATACGCAAGCCGGTTTCCTGCACCTCTATTCACATGTAGCCTTTTATACGTGATAGTTTCGTCATTCTCGAACGGTTGTGGAGCAGAACTATAAAGTTGCAGGATTTGTCTCAAGTACCTCAATATAATTATAGTATGTCTGCACTTTAAGTGCTCATTTCATCATTCATTCATGTATTTTATATTCTACTAAAACTGAATCAAACCATAAACAAGGTGGCCTGTTTGGATTACTATATATATATATATATCTATATCTATTAGACCCTCCAGAAAAACGCGATTCTGCGATCGCAGAATTTACCGCATAATCAGCAAAATGGCGCAGATTTTTAAAAGGCCGCATATTTATCAAAAGGCCGCATAATCCCCACACAAAGTTGAGAGAAAAAAAAAGTTGACTCGTCTTGACGTGACGTCATCAGCTCGCGCATCACAGAATGTAAACAACACTGTATAGAGTGAACGTGTGTAGCTCACACGATAGAGAAAACACCAAGATGGTGTGTGTGAGATTTAAAAAAAACAATTGCTTTTACAATAAATAAACATTGAATGTGTTTAATTGAATAGTAAAGGGGTTTAACGTTAGTGGCAGTTTGTGTGTGAGAGAGAATAAATAAGACAGCCCAATATTTTTAAAAATTGTTATTCTTTTTCCCCGCATATTTCGCAACTTTCCGCATATTTCGCAACTTCCCGCAATTTCACCGCATAAAATCACATAAAAACCCTGCATGTTTAATCGCATAATCAAGGAATTTAGCCCGCATAATAAAGGATTTTTGCCCGCGTTTTTCTGGAGGGTCTAACCTATATCTATATCTGCATTATTTTATCCCACTTTATGCTTTGCTCTTGCTGCTTGTTTTACACTGATTTTATATCTTATTTCTGACTGATGTAAAGAACTTTGAACTGCAATCCCCTGTATGAAAGGTGCTATACAAATAAAGTTATTATTATTCATATGGATGTTTCTGCCCCTCTGTTCATTCTCCCATTATCCTCTTCAATCTGCCTATAAGTATTTTAATGTTGTAGCTGCTACTATAAACAATACTAATGCTAGGGCTGCAACTGACAGTTATGTAGGCACATTGTTATTGTGTCTTATCGCTGTGTGATTAAAATAATAAACACAAATAGCACGATAGGCAATGCAAAACTTTATTTCGTACCTTCATACACACAACACAACATTATAATGAGCTTTTATCAACGCCTACATGATGATAACCTGTCAACATGACATTAATACAGAGCAGGCAGAACTGAGGTTACCTACTGTAATCCCAGCTTCTATGAGTAAATGGCGCAGCCCTCTAAGGCAGGGGTGCTCACACTTTTTCAGCATGAGAGCTACTTATAAAATGATCAAGTCAAAATGATCTACCTACTACAAAAAATGCAAAACATATATTTATTTATAAATATATTGAGGATTCTTTATATCGCATGAGCCAATATTGCACAACACAACACAATTAACTATGTACATTTTTTGTCATTACCCGAGTTTACTCTGATGACTTGCACTGAATTGAATCAGCCAGGGATGCATAGTCCGGACGGTAACTGCTGACAGCCAGCCTCAAGCACACTTCCAAATGTTCATCAGTCATGATGGAACGGTACTTGGACTTGATGATCTTCATGTGGGAAAAGGCTGACTCACATAAATAAGTGGAGCCGAATAATGCTGTCAAGGAGGTAGCACATTTCCTCATGTTGGGGTACTTTAAGTTCCAGAACTGTCCATGAGCTCTGGACTTCAGCTCAATGTCAGCTTGTAGTGTCAAAATCTCATCTTCCACTACAGAAGAGTTCAGGTGAAACAGTGTTGCAATTTTTGATGCGAGTGAATCAACCTCAGCATCTTCCCGAAAAGGATAGCACATGAATGTAGCGACTGGCTCGAGCAAAGAAAAGTCTTGAAAGCGTTTGTCAAACTCTGACAGACATTTGTCAATCTGCTCTGTGTAGCGTGCAGTGTCAAGTTGCACACAGGCCTTCCTTTGCATCTCCAGCTCTGACGCCAGGTTCTGGAAGTTTGCCAAATCATGGCGCTGCAGCTTTGAGGAGAGATGTTGCATCTTTCGTTTGAAAGCATTAACCGAGCTGATCATATTGATCACTGTTTTGTCTTTTCCTTGCAGCTGTAGATTAAGGTCATTCAACATGTTGGTCAGATCGGTTAAAAATGCCAAGTCTAACAGCCACTGACCGTCATTTAGTTGCGTGTATTCTGCATGTCCAGCTACACGGAAAAACTCCTTAATCTCCGGACAGAGCTCTCGAAATCTTTGCAGGAATTTCCCTCGACTAAGCCATCTCACGTCAGTGTGTAGCAACAACTCAGAGTGGTCGCAGTCAGCATTCTCCAGATGTGCACGGAATAGCCTTCTTTGAAGAGATCTGGCGCGAATAGAACAGGCGATCTTCGTTGCAACATCCATGATCTCTTTCATGTTGAGCATTTTAGCGCATAACGCTTGTTGGTGGATTATGCAATGGTAATTTAGGAAGTCCGGGAAAGCATCGTCCTGCCTGCACTTTGCAATAAATCCATTCAAGCGGCCAACCATTGCGGGTGCTCCATCCGTGGTGATAGACATCAATTTGTACACTGGGAGCTGAGTTTTCGTGATAAAGTTTTTAAACGACTGAAATATGTCCTCTCCTCGCGTCTGTTCTTTCATGGGCAGTACTGTTAATAGCTCTTCTTTTGTAGTGATATCACTAAACACCATACGAATGAAAATGCACATCTGGGCTGTGTCACTCACGTCCGTTGATTCGTCCAACTGCAGTGAGAAACACTCGCAATCTCCAATGTCCTTCCAAAGTTGCTGGGTTAAATCCTCAGCCATGGCTTCACAGCGCCGTGTAACTGTGCTTCTTGACAGCTGGAGAGCTTTGATCGAAGATAATATTTCTGCCTTATTTTTAAAGTCTCGGAACAATGAGTCAGCTGCTTCAACGAATGCCTCTTTTACCATCTCTCCGTCTTGGAAGGACTTCTTGTTATTGACGATGATGTGACTCACCCGGAACGATGCTTCGGTGGCGGCTTTCGCTTTTGAAGTTTGTTGCGTGAAAAATGACTGCTGTCCGGACAACTGGGATTTCAGTTCCTTCACTTTTCTCTTTCTCAGCTCGCTTTTCGGCAGGAAGTCGGTGTCGTATTTTCCATGAACAGTCCGAAAATGCCGCTCTACATTCCCCTTCTTTGGTATTGCTAGGGTAGACTGGCAGATGAGGCAAACGCACTTGGAAAATGTCATCGTGAAAAAAAAGTCCTCCTCCCATTCCGTATGAAAGTTATACGTTTTTTTCTTCTTACTTGGTCCAGCTACCTCACTCATTTTTATACCCTTTCATAGGTTTGAGAGAAAAAACCAAAGGCTGAAAACTGGCCGTAACTCGCTGACAAGCTTGCTAGTTAGTTAGCACTTAGCGCAGTTGTTTGCTCATGCGCAGTGACCTAAGTGTCAGACAAAATTCAGATGTCATCTGACTGGCTGCCCTGTATATCAATCAAAAGACGGGATGGATGATAGGTTGACGTCAATTTTTTTAATGTCACGCGATCTACCAATAATACCTTTGGGATCGACTGGTAGATCGCGATCGACGTATTGAGCACCCCTGCTCTAAGGCTATCGCTATTGGGTAATCCCCCTGCGCCCCCGCGCAGCACTGAAACACTTGTAGTCCACGCCCACACGCAAGGTGGGCCCCACCCTCGGGCCTCCTTCCGGTATAAATAGGAAGGTGGCCCGGCAATCTGCTCCCATACAACATAACTTTTCTTCAGCTATTCGTAGAGCCAGTGGGGCCCCGCACTTAGAGGGCTGCGCCATTTACTCATAGAAGCTGGGGTTACAGTAGGTAACCTCAGTTCTATTTCGTATATGGCTTCGGCCTCTAAGGCTATCGCTATTGGGTTAAGGGCAAAGCATGATGTAGTCTGCGCCCCACTGGGTCCGCCCGGCACTAGAAGCACAGACATACCTGCTCAATAACACCCCCCTGCCTGATGCGCCATGCGTAATGGCTCATCACCGTACCTGGAACATAGCAAAACATGCCTATCTTCCCGACGGGGTGAAGGCTGGGAACAATACATACCGGCCGCTGTGAGAAAGTAGAGACGAAAGTCCCACCTCGTCCTGCGATCGTAGTGGGGGAACAGCAGATCTCTGCGTGTCAGACAGGTAGGAGAGCGCCCAGCTGGTTCCCTGACATCACTCACTCTGACCAGGCACTCCGTACAAAGTGTGTCAGAGGAAAAAGGAACATCCCTCCTATAAGAGGGGAAAAGGGCCGCTCTCCGCGTGCCGAGAGGCAGGAGAGAGGCGCACAGCTGGCTCCCTGACGTCACTCACTCCGACAGGACACCCAGTACAGAGTGTGTCAGAGAGGAATGGGAGACATCCCTCAAATAAAATTGAATAAACGAACAGGGGGAAGACCAAGATGCAGCCGTGCAAATATCTTCCACTCCACATTCCTCCATGCAAAGCCGTGGAGGAGGACATTCCTCTGGTTTAGTGCGCATTGACGTTCTCCGGGAGCTCCACCCCAGAGGAGACATGCCTGTGACACAGCCTCACACAACCTGTGTGACAGCCGCTGTGCAGACAGAGGTTGCCCGATCGAGCGCTCTCTATAGTGCACAAACAGGCGCTGAGAATGGCGCAAGGCAGCCGTGTGCGCCACATAGCAAGACAGCGCGCGCACAGGACAGAGGAGATTTAGAGGGACTGTTTCTACACGGACCACTATTGCGGTAAGCATGTTGTAACTTCCGGTTATTGTTGTCATCTCCGGGTATCGCGTGTGCCTGTTCTGTTGCTGATAGCTTATTATCTTAACTTAATCGATCGTTTTAAAACTCTTGATCACGGCAACTGCCTGACGTTGTAATCACACGTTACTACAGCTTAAGCACTCACAAACTCTCCTTCTCTTAGCGACTGTAACTCCACAGTTGCCTACACTCTTTTCGGGTTTGCTAACTGTAGCTACTTTAGCTTGATAGCTAGCTATGGCTCTTTCCCCACCCTCGGGTGCTATTTCCTGCTCTAACTGTCTCATGTTTGGTTACTCCCCTACCTCCTTTACTGGTACCGATACATATGTTAAATGTAGTATAGTTGTTAGGTTGGAGGCGGGAATCATAGCCATAGAAGCCCGGCTCCGCATCTTAGAAAATAACTCAGCTACAGTAAAGCCCATGTTAGCCGGTGCGGACCGGCAAAAGGTAGCTCCTCTTAGCCGTCCCCCGGCAACTCCCGAGCAGAAGGGAGAATGGGTGACTGTTCAGAAGGGGCATAACGCGAAACCCGCAGGTCCCCACCAACCCGTTCACGTATCTAACAGATATTCCCCACTCAGCGAGACACCCGCTGAGAAGCCAACTCTGGTTATTGGTAGCTCTATTATGAGACACGTGAATTTAGAGACCGAAGCGTCCACAGTCACATGCATTCCGGGGGCCAGAGCGGGCGACGTTGAGGCGCATCTTAGACTGCTGGCTAAAAATAAACGTAAATACAGTAGGATTGTTATTCACGTCGGTGGTAATGATGTTCGTTTACGCCAATCAGAATGCACCAAACTTAATGTGGCGTCGGTGTGTAGTTATGCTAAAACAATGTCGGACACCGTAATCTTCTCTGGTCCCCTCCCCAATCTGATCAATGATGACATGTATAGCCGCATGTCATCATTTCAGCGCTGGTTGTCTTGGTGGTGCCCAGCAAACAATGTGGGCTTCGTGAATAATTGGACAGCCTTCTGGGGAAAACCTGGTCTGATTAAGAGAGACGGCATTCATCCTACTTTGGAAGGTGCAAATCTCATTTCGGCAAACATTTCAGGGCTCTGTGGACTTAATCCATGACAAACTGGAGTTGAGACCAGGAGGCAGAGTCGCAGTCTTACACGCTTCTCTGCGCTCTCTCCTAGGCAGTCATCCATAGGAATCCCGACCCCAATAAAATACCCAATATTAACGGTGTGTGTGTCTGCCCAAGGACAATTTAAGGTAAAACCTAATAGAGGTGTCATACATAATAACTTAATAAAAGTAAATGTAACAACTACTACAGTGCAACAAAACAGGAAGATTAAATGTGGTCTCTTAAACATAAGATCTCTAGCATCTAAAGCAATACTGGTAAATGATTTAATATCAGATTATAATATTGATATATGCTGTCACACTGAAACTTGGTTGAGACATGAAGAATATGTCAGCATAAATGAGGCCACTCCACCCAGCCATATCAATACTCATATTGCCCGAGGCACGGGCCGAGGAGGTGGAGTTGCAGCAATCTTTGACTCAAGTTTACTTATCAATACTAAACAAAAATTAAATTATACCTCCTTCGAAAGCCTCATTTTCAGTCTTACGCATCCGACCTGGAAAACTTTGCAGCCAATCTTATTTGTTACAGTGTACCGTGCACCAGGTCCTTATTCAGAATTCTTATCAGAATTCTCTGAGTTTTTATCAGCTTTGGTACTTAAAACAGATAAAGTAATTATCGTAGGTGACTTTAATATTCATGTTGACGATGATAATAATAGCCTTACTGTTGCATTTAACTCTATATTAGATTCTGTTGGTTTCTGTCAGAGTGTAAATAAACCAACCCACTGCTATAATCACACTCTTGACCTTGTTCTGACTTATGGTATTGAAATTGAGCAACTATTAGTCGAACCGCATAATCCTGCTTTATCCGACCATTTCTTAGTAACTTTTGAAGTACTGTTACTAGACTACAAAGCATTAGCCAAAAGCTCCTGCAGCAGAAACTTATCTGTTAGTGCTATAGCCAAATTTAAGGAAGAGATTCCACCAATACTTAACTCGATAGCATGTCTGCATGTAGGGGAGGAAACTTATACAAAATGTACACCACCCCAAATTGATCATGTTGTTGATAGTGCTACAGATGCGCTGCGAATAAAATTAGACTCTGTCGCTCCTTTGAAAAAGAAGAAAATAAAACAACATAGATTAGCTCCATGGCATAATGCCAAAACCCGCAAAATAAAGCAAAAGTCGAGACAACTTGAAAGGATATGGCGTTCCACTAAACTTGAAGAATCTCGTTTAATTTGGCATATTACTGTCAATGAATATAAGAAAGCACTGCGTAAAGCGAGAGCAGCATACTACTCTTCATTAATAGATGAGAATAAGAATAATGCAAGATTTCTTTTCAGCACTGTAGCCAGGCTGACAGAGAGCCACAGCTCGACTGAGCCTTCTATTCCCATAGCACTCAGTAGTAATGATTTTATGTGCTTTTTTAACGATAAAATTGTTACTCTTAGAAACAAAATCAATGACCTCTTGCCTTTGACCAGTATAGTGTTATCAACAGCTCCCGGAAACGTAAGTTCTAATATTACACTAGATAGTAAACTAGAATGCTTTTCAGCCATAAACCTTGAACAATTAAATTAAATGATTCTCTCTTCTAAACCATCAACGTGTATCTTAGACCCGATTCCAACTAAGCTCTTAAAATACGTTTTTCCATTAATTAGCACTTCTTTATTAAATATTATGAATATGTCTTTATTATCAGGCTATGTTCCACAATCATTCAAAGTAGCAGTGATAAAACCGCTTCTTAAAAAGCACAACCTCGATCCAGAGGTTTTAGCCAACTATAGACCTATTTCTAATCTTCCGTTCCTCTCAAAAATTATTGAGAAAGCAGTCGCAAAACAGCTGTGTGATTACTTAAAAAACTATGATTTATTTGAAGATTTTCAGTCTGGCTTTAGAACACAACATAGCACAGAGACAGCTCTGGTTAAAGTCACAAATGACATTCTAATAGCCTCTGACAAGGGACTTGTCTCTATTCTTGTCTTGCTCGATCTTAGTGCTGCATTTGATACTATCGACCATGATATCCTATTGCAAAGACTAGAGCACTTAGTTGGCATACAGGGAACTGCTTTAGGCTGGTTTAGGTCCTATCTATCTGAACGCTCTCAGTTTGTACGTGTCAACGATGAATCTTCCATGCAAACCAAAGTTAGCCATGGAGTGCCACAGGGCTCAGTGCTTGGACCTATTTTGTTCACCCTATATATGCTTCCGTTAGGCAATATTATAAGGAATCATTCTGTAAACTTTCATTGTTATGCGGATGATACTCAACTATATTTATCAATCAAGCCTGATGAAATTAATCATCTAAATAAAATTCAAGACTGCCTCAAGGACTTAAAAACGTGGATGACCTTCAATTTTTTGATGTTAAACACGACCAAAACTGAAGTTATTGTACTTGGCCCGAAGAATCTACGAAACAAATTATCTAAAGATATATTAACTATGGATGGCATTAATTTGGCCTCCAGTGAGACTGTAAGGAATCTTGGTGTTATATTTGATCAGGATTTATCCTTTAACACCCACATAAAATCAATTGCAAGGACCGCCTACTTCCATCTACGTAACATTGCAAAAATCAGGCATATCTTGCCTCAAAACGATGCAGAGAAACTAGTCCATGCATTTGTTACTTCAAGGCTGGATTATTGTAACTCCTTATTATCAGGGTGTACCAAGAAGTCAGTCAAGTCGCTTCAGCTGATTCAAAATGCTGCAGCTCGTGTACTAACCAGAGTTAGGAAAAGGGACCACATTACTCCTGTTCTGGCTGCCTTACACTGGCTCCCTATAGAACACAGGATAGAATTTAAAATTCTTCTTCTCGCCTACAAAGCCCTTAATGGGCAGGCGCCATCTTACCTTAAAGAACTCATTATACCCTACTGTCCTACTGGGGCATTGCGTTCCAAGAATGCAGGGTTGTTGGTTGTTCCTAGAGTCTCTAAAAGTACAATGGGAGCCAGAGCCTTTTCTTATCAAGCTCCACTTTTGTGGAATCAGCTTCCAGTTTGTGTTCGGACGGCAGACACCCTATCCGTTTTTAAGAGTGCGCTTAAGACCTTCCTTTTTGATAAAGCTTATAGTTAGGGCTGATTAGATTCAGCCCCTAGTTTTGCTGATATAGTCTTAGTTTGTCGGGGGACATCTTACTTCTTCCTTCTCTCTGTCTATACCTGTGTACTCTCATGTTCCGATTAACCCAGCTTCCCCAAATTTCTTTCTTTTTGGTGTCTATATACGCCGGGATCCGGAGTCATGGATGATCCGGCGGTCCTGTGTCATGGATTGCGAGTCCTGGATCTTGAGTCGTGGCTGTGGTCCTGGATCATAAGTCCTGGATGGATATCCTCGTGGATTCATCTTCTTATTATACACACATGCATTTCAAAACATTTGGACTACCTATGTTGCAAATGTATTATCTTTTCAATTTATACACGGCATCTATTGCACGTCTGTCCGTCCTGGGAGAGGGATCCCTCCTCTGTTGCTCTCCCTGAGGTTTCTCCCATTTTTCCCTTTAAACTGTGGGGTTTTCTCTGGAAGTTTTTCCTTGTACGATGTGAGGGTCTAAGGACAGAGGGTGTCGTATTGTCATACTGATATTCTGTACAAACTGTGAAGTCCACTGAGACAAATGTAACATTTGTGATATTGGGCTATATAAATAGACATTGATTGATTGATTGATTGATTGATTTAGAAAAATAGCGGGGGTAAAAACTGCGCAAGACACTGTTCCTGGGATGACAGGAGTGTTTCTTGTATCCCATGGAACTGCTGGGGGGAGAGGCTTCTCTGTGAAGTGCCGTAATGGTCTTTCATGGTGACGAGCCACGCCATCGCCGCCGCTGCCCGTGAGGCAAAAGGGCTGCGAGGGAGTTTCCTCTCGATGCCTTTCACTCCGTCTCTCCTCATGAGGCGCGTACACGCCCAGGGGATGAGAGGTGTGTGCATGCTGTCCACACGAGGCGTTATAACGGTGCTCGTGGTTATTATGACCGTGTGTAGGAGGCATATCTGGGACAGAGGAATGCCGCGAGTTCTGCAGTTTATAAACCAATAGGTTAAAACAGCAGGCTTCTGCAGCGAATGAACCACCTCTGGAGTGTCCCCCTTTTGGAAGAGACTCAGGGGGATCATCACTTGACCAGCTGACGCCAACGCAGAGCAGCTGCGTCACGGAGAGGGCTGTGTGGGTTGTGACACGCCGGAGGAGAACTGTCAGTTCTTCCCCTCGCTGCCGCGAGAGTCGCGCTCTCATGCTGGCTGAGTTTAACTCCACTCCCAGATAAACGATTGTCTGAGAGGGAAGAGGACAGCTCTTCTTCCAATTTATTATGAAACCCAGGCTTTGACAGATGCGATACGAGATGTACCGTCTGTAAAGCGACTTCCTCCCTGGGGCGAGCCAGCAAATAGGTCGTCCAGAGGAAAACCACACTCTCATCCCTCCTCTGTCGAGTGGCTCCAGCCTTCTCTACAGAAATGCGAGGAGCCAGGAAATATCCGAAAGGCAGACGATTGTCTGGTCTGATATTCCCTGAATGGAAAACGCAGGAATTTCCTGTGTTTCGGGATGATGGGTACGTGGAAGTATGCATCCTTCAGGTGGAAGTGAACCAGTCGTCCTGGTGAAAACATTCCAGCACCTGTTTGATCGTCAGCATGTGGAATACTGACAGATCGAGGATGTCTCATTCCCCCAGTCTTTTTCGGGATTAGAAAAATAACGGGAGTGAAAACCCCTGATTTTCCTCCCTTTTGAGGAACCCTGGAAATATCCTCTTTCAACAGGAGTTCCAGCAGCTCGGATTGGAGCGCAAGACATAGCTTCTGGGAGGACAGGAGTGTTTCCTGTATCCCATTGAACTGTGGGGGGGGGGGGGGAAGAGGCCAACTGCAGGACGTATCCTCTGCTGATCAGCCTGCTCATCCATCTGTCCATCAGACACACGCGCTGCCACTCTGAGAAACACTCTAAGAGCGGGCGCACATGCTCGAGATGTTCTGTGGTCGTCATGGCAACGAGCCACGCCAGGGAGTCTCCACACGCTGCGTTTCACTCCGGCTCTCGTCATGAGGCGTGTACACGCTCAGGGGATGAATGGAGGTGTGTGCAGTGCTGTCCACACGAGGCGTTATAACAGCGCTCATGGGTTTATTATGACCGTGTGTAGGAGGCGTATCTCGGACAAAGGAATGCCGCGAGCTCTGCAGGTTATTAACCGAGGTTAAAACCGGCAGGCTTCTGCAGCGAGCCCTGCTGTCTACTTAATCAACAGATTAGTGGCAGCCGGCTTAATTAGCGAGCTCTGCAGGTTATTAACCGATAGGTTAAAACCAGCAGGCTTCTTGCAGCGAGCCCTGGCGCCGTGGCGCTGCGGGCGCTGCCGCTGGGGGCACTCAGCCTGGAATACTGCTCATTCCCCCGTTCTGGCTTCTCAGTGATGCCATTGCCCTCGCCGCCACTGTGAGGCGAAAGGGCTGCGAGGAAGCCTCCACACGCTGCGTTTCACTCCGACTCTCATCATGAGGCGCGTACACGCTCAGGGGATGGATGGAGGTGTGTGCAGTGCTGCCCACATGAGGCGTTATAACGGCGCTCATGGGTTTATTAAGGCCGTGTGTACGAGGCGTATTTCGGACAGAGGAATGCCGCGAGCTCTGCAGGTTATTAACCGAGGTTAAAACGGGCAGGCTTCTGCAGCGAGCCCTGCTGGTAATCAACAGATTAGTGGCAGCCAGCTTAATTTAGCGAGCTCTGCAGTTAATTAACCGATAGGTTAAAACCAGCAGGCTTCTGCAGGGAGCCCTGCTGTCTACTTAATCAACAGATTAGTGGCAGCCGGCTTAATTACCGGCTCCGCTTCCTCGGAGGCTCTTGCGGAGCAGACCAGGAGCGGGGGAGCTTCACTCCCCTTTGACTCGCCGCCGGGAGACCATGTCTCTGGGGTGGCGGGGGAGCGGAGACGTGGGGCGTCTCTCCGCTTGCGGCCTCCTGTGGCCGGCGTGGACGACGCCGCGGCTGCTGCGGGCGTTGGTGCCGCTGTGGCAGATCAGCCAACTGGAGCCAGCTGTACATGCTGGCGAATGCCGTCCACCTGTTCCGCGGCCGTCTTCATGGACTCCACCATGGCATGGAACTGGGGTCCGAACAGCCCGTCCGGGCTGATTGGAGTGTCCAGTAGCACTTTTCTGGCCGTCTCCGTAACAGACGCCGCCGAGCTGTGGTGACGGAGAGGGGGAAAGCATGTTCGGCCGCCAAGCTGGCACCCTGCTCCGACTCTGTCTCCCCCGTCCGGGGGAGAGGAGGGAGGGGAGAACTGAACGGTGAACCGTGGAGGGAGGCGGGGCATTGCCCTCGCCGCCGCTGCCCGTGAGGCGAAAGGGCTGCGAGGAAACCTCCACACGCTGCGTTTCACTCCGGCTGTCATCATGAGGCGTGTACACGCTCAGGGGATGAGTGGAGGTGTGTGCAGTGCTGTCCCCATGAGGCGTTATACCGGCGCTCATGGGTTATGACCGTGTGTAGGAGGCGTATCTCGGAGAGAGGAATGCCGCGAGCAGGCTTCTGCAGGGAGCCCTGCTGTCTACTTAATCAACAGATTAGTGGCAGCCGGCTTAATCACTGGCTCCGCTTCCTCGGGGGCTCTCGCGGAGCCGACCAGGAGCGGGGGAGCCTCACTCCCATTTGACTCGCCGCCGGGAGACCCTGTCTCTGGGGTGGCGGGGGAGCGGAGACGTGGGACGGAGCCCCTGCAGCCGCCGGGGCGGTTGCTGTGGGCGTCTCTCCGCTTGCGGCCTCCTGTGGCCGGCGTGGATGCCGCGGCTGCTGCGGGCGTTGGTGCCGCTGTGGCAGCTCAGCCGACTGGAGCCAGCTCTACATGCTGGCGAAACCACCTTGCGGGTGGGCGTGGACTACAAGTGTTTCAGTGCTGCGCGGGGGCGCAGGGGGATTACCCAATAGCGATAGCCTTAGAGGGCGAAGCCATATAGAAATAGAACCCAAATCTAGCTCCAGTGCCGCACGAAACATGTTTTCGATGGACGAGAGTTTGTTTATATCACGCAGTCTGTTCTTCTTCTCTGTCTTCCGGTTGTTGCCTCTTTTGCATGACGAATACACACTACCGCCGCCTGCTTGTAAGGAGAGTTATTGCCACTCACGCACTGAAGTCTTTGCGGTGTGTTCCCGTGCGACACATGGCCAAGACGCAGGAGAACACGGCGACGCAACAGCCGGCGTCGGCGAGTCCTCTGGTGACTGCTTGGTGTGTCAGGGCCTTAAGAGATGCTGATTTGAAAACGATGTTACACACAGTTACGGCATTTCCTGTTTCTGCCGGAGAGAGGGGACTTTGTCCCAAAGCTTGCCGCTGTATTTACTCCCTCCATCTGACAGGAGGGAGCCTCGTTGAGCTGCGAGTGTCACTCCGACACGAAGTTCACTCCGTCACGGAATGTGTGTGTGTGTGTGTGTGTGTGTGTGTGTGTGTGTGTGTGTGTGTGTGTGTGTGTGTGTGTGTGTGTGTGTGTGTGTGTGTGTGTGTGTGTGTGTGTGTGTGTGTGTGTGTGTGTGTGTGTGTGTGTGTGTGTGTGTGTGTGTGTGTGTGTGTGTGTGTGTGTGTGTGTGTGTGTGTGTGTGTGTGTGTGTGTGTGTGTG
>NW_027639441.1:0-41398 GCF_949606895.1 Notothenia rossii | reverse complement strand
TCTCACGCGCACACAAAATGGCTCGTTCCACACACACACACAGAGCCGAGCTTTAATGAAACAGAGACCCAGACGTAATAGTACTGTACTGCATCATATTATTTTCGAATCAATAATTTTTCAAATTATGATTTTTTTTTTTTTTTTTTTTATCTTTTTTTTTTTTTTTTTTATAACCATTTTTCCTCCTCGTCTCTCGCGCCCCCCCCTGGCATGCCTCTGCGCCCACCAGGGGGGGCGCGCCCCCCACTTTGAGAACCACTGCGCTAATCCCACTAGTGATTACTCAGATATTTAAATAGCTTAATTCAAGAATTGTTTTAATTAAAAAAAATCAATAAATTGGATAATAATATATTATTTACTATGATTATATCGATAACTGTAAGCGGGGTAGCAGGAGTGTTTGATCGGCTATCGTTACCATGGGAACTACTTTTCTGACGGAGATTAACTCAAGCAGAAAGCGTAGGTTTGGGAGCACATTAGCCCACATTATGAAATCATTTTACGATATTGTTGATTAGAATGATAGTTTGTGTAATAGAATCGCAATCATACACGAGAGGCCGTTCGTGAACGTCATTATTGGTACGACGGTACTGCGGCAGGACCGAGGCGCTTCGTAGTAACTCATTAGGTTTCTGGATGTACGGATGTTGATGGCTCATTTTTCATATATGGTCGTGTTTCGAGGTCGGTCAGAGGCAGATTTGAAACCCTTTCTCTAAGTTATTGTACATGCACATATCCATGATTTCACCGGCTGAATAATTCATTTTGTTCTATTTGTCTGTTAACACTACAAAGGATGGGAGCTGAATCTCATGCACATGTTTGATTATTAGATATATTTTGTTTATTTACATAAGACTCTACTATAGCGTGCACTTTAAAGGTAAACCCAATATTGAAATGTTGACCTGCTGAAGTGTTTTTCAGCAGGACACTGAAACATACCTGCCCTCACAATATATCACGGTCTAGACCACATGATCTGGCCCTCCGGTATATTGCTCTCACACCTTCACTCCATCCTGAGGGTCTCCTCAGCTCAGAGCCTGAGCCCAAACATTGATGACCTTGCACCCAAGATGAGATGCCAAGTATCTGAGCTAGCATCACAGAGCAGCTCACTGAGTTTAATGGATGTTTCCTTCTGCACTTTCTCTCTCACGACAACAGGGCATGTTTGGTTTCTCTTTGAGGGAAATAGTTTTGTTGAAGCTGTTGTTGGCCTGTGGGAAAATGTACTCATAAGAAATGACTCTGGAAAAGCTGCAGATAGATAAGAAATGAATGAACTGATTATTTAATGTTTAATGTTGTTTTTATAGGCAATCATTTAAGCTTTGTTAGTTCCAGGTTTAATATGTGCAATAAGTTCATTTCAATAAGTTCTGCTATAAACATTGAACTAGGGCTGCTCAATTAATCGTATTTTAATCGCAATTACGATTATGGCTTGCAACGATTACGAAAACAACGTAATTAAAATAAAACGATTATTCTTTTGTTTTATTCATTTTTTTTTTTTTATTCATTTTTTCAGTTGAATTATACTTAAAGTTCAGAGTAATCAACTTTTAAAAACATACTGTTTTCTCCAATAAATGGATGTTTTCAAAGTAAATAATAATCGTTTTTAATAATCATGATATCAATTATTGACCAACTAATCGAGATTATAATTTTTGCCATAATCGAGCAGCCCTACATTGAACCAGTCCGGCCCCCCACTAGCACCATTTATTTTTATTTTGACCCACTGTGTATTTGAGTTTGACACCCTGATCTAAACCTTAAAATCTAACCCCACATCTCTCTCTCTCTCTCTCTCTCCCTCGCTCTCTCTCCCTCCCTCTCTCTCCCTCTCTCTCCCTCTCTCTCTCTCTCTCTCTCTCTCTTTCTCTCTCCCTCTCTCTCTCTCTTTCCCTCGCCCTCCCTCTCTCTCTCTCTCTCTCTCTCTTTCTCTCTCTCCCTCGCCCTCCCTCCCTCTCTCTCTCTCTCTCTCTCTCTCTCTCTCTCTCTCTCTCTCTCTCTCTCTCTCTCTCTCTCTCTCTCTCTCTCTCTCTCTTTCTCTCTCCCTCTCTCTCTCTCTTTCCCTCGCCCTCCCTCTCTCTCTCTCTCTCTCTCTCTTTCTCTCTCTCCCTCGCCCTCCCTCTCTCTCTCTCTCTCTCCCTCCCTCTCTCTCCCTCTCTCTCCCTCTCTCTCCCTCTCTCTCTCTCTCTCTCTCTTTCTCTCTCTCTCTCTCTCCCTCGCCCTCGCCGTCCCTCTCTCTCTCTCTCTCTCGCTCTATCCCTCGCCCTCCCTCTCTCTCTCTCTCTCTTTCTCTCTCTCTCTCTCCCTCGCCCTCCCTCTCTCTCTCTCTCTCTCTCTCTCCTCGCCCTCCCTCTCTCTCTCTCTCTCTCCCTCGCTCTCTCTCCCTCTCTCTCTCTCTCTCTCTCTCTCTCTCTCCCTCCTCCAGACCTGTCGTGGTTGAACTGGTGTCTGACCGGCTCGTGTCTCTTCAGCCTCGTCCTCATCCTCTTCTTCAGGGAGTCGTACGACCGCCTCTACCTGGACGTCTTCGTCTCCGTGTGACACTGTTGAGGACAACAACAAACAAACAAACAAACAAACAAACAAAAAAACACTTAAGGACTAAATAATTAATCTTGCACAAAGAGGAGGCGAAGGGAAAGTGGAAACCCCCACACTCTTATTTTAGATTTTAGGACGTAAATGTATATATTGCTAACAGTGGTGATGGATTGTTTACTCTTTTACGTCTCGATGCCATGTGACTGTTTAACACATCATTACCTGTTTTGTTTGTTTCTCAGTCTATGTTTGTGTGTAAACAAACGGATTAATTTTCCTAACCAGGCACAGCATGACGGACTGTTAGAGGCCATTGTTTACACATCATGTCATATTTCTTTCATCGTGTTTTCGAGCCACTTGACGCTGACAAACACAACGAGCTTCTGACTCCAGATCAGCATCGAGTGTCGCCCCCTAACGAGGAAGTAAAGCTTCATCAGCCAATCCGCAAGGCTGGATTTGTGCTGAGTCAGGGCTAAACGGGCGCCCTCCTGCTGTTTTAGTGCTGCTCCAAACCTCTGAGACTGTCATTGAGAGGCAGGTACTTGTATCATGTTGTATGGCCCTCTCTAGATGAATATTATGCAAAAATAATTTCCCAAATTGATGACTGGATGCTGGCCAAGGAAAGGAGAAATATTCCGAACTGATTATTTATGGACAATCGTGTACATTTTTGGGGAGATTTGCTTTTAAATCTAACTTTTTTTTTACAGTCTTTTTAAACGTTTTACTCAGTGTCTCGCCAGTATTTATTGGGAATGTCTCAACACTAACACAGTCGCTGAAACGGGATGTTTGCTGACGATTTAATCCTAAAGGAAATCACTTTATTAAACAGGCGTGAGGATTACGTCGTAATTGCCGAGCTGCTCCTCCTCCTCCTCGTCCTCCTCCTCCTCCTCCTCCTCCTCCTCCTCCTCCTCCTCCTCCAAAGCACCAGCAGGTGTCTCCGATGAGAGTCGACTGACGACGAAACCTGAAGGGAGAAAGGAATTTGCTTTTTTCTTGGATTCCTCGACTGACAAAACTGGAGCTGTGACAAAAACCAGTTCCAGACGAAACCACAAAGAAACACATGAAGGCGAATTCAAAACGGACTCTCTAACATGTCCATAGCCTGTCTCTGTCTCGTTCAGCAGCTATAGGACGTGTTTGCCGTGTGCCCCTCGGGGTCCTTAACGTCTTCCCTGGTGCTTGTTCTCTATTTTTTACTCTCCTTGTACAGAAAAAGGTTGTCTTTGTACCTTTTTTGACGTGTTGCCTTAATTGCCTAGTGCTGTGCGTTCAGCCCCCCCCCCCCCCCCCTCTCTCTCTACCACACTGTGACTCTTTTATCTGTATATATTGTTAAAGGTCATGTACTTGTGTCCTGCTGCACTCTCTCTGTGGTTATAAATGTCCTTGTTCTGTGAAAAAGGAAAAAGAACAAATGTGACTGTTGAATATTTCCAGCACCTTATTAAAATAAACATTTTAAGATTAACGCTGCTGTGGTTCTTCTTGTGTCGAAGGTTATCGAGACGATTCAGAGGAATTTGAATTCTATACCCTCCTTCTTTAACTTGTCTTTCTTAGCTATTCTTACACATTTTACATGTCAATTAGAACCTTTTATTTGCCTTTCAATAAAGGGAATTAACTCTAATCTTTGCTCAAAGTTGTATCATGCATTGTTCAACAAGTGAAGCTCAGCGTAAGTTCAACCAGGAAGACCGTCTTTACTCATTTATTTACTATTCCCATGTAACTACTCTCTCTCCTCTCAATAAGTGATCGGGGGCGTCACTCTCCAGCTTAACCAATCACTTCGCTCTATTCCCAAGAGCCTATCATAGCGCTCTGCCAAACCTTTTAAATCTGCTCTCCCCTCTGACAGCTGTCATTTCAGGTGACTCGACGCAACCCTCGTTGCGTCGTGTCACCTGAATCCAGGGTCAAGCTAAGCCCCTCCCCTTCAGACCGACCCAACTATCCATTCACCACCACCAGTGTCTAGACCCCGAGGGGTTTCATCGGATCGGTTCTACCCTCCCGAATGATACTTCCTGCACAACGGGGCTTAATCGCCAACATCACCATTACATTTATTTGTGTATCTCTGCAATAAATATGTGTTGTTACATCAAAACCGTCCCTCCTGATTGAAGTGTGCATAGGAGAGTCGCAAACACTGCAAAAACAAACTGAAAAATCATCCGTTGTGTTAAATACAGAGTTCACAAAATAGAGAATGTTTCACCGTCCATTATAAACCTGCCGCATTTGCAACATTTCCCATAATGCAATACATATCATCTTACCAGTAAACTTGATGCCGTCATTTTCTGAGCTCCTCTAGAGACACAGAAGACGTCATGGAGCTGATTTTACAGGATGAGTAACGCTAACTATCTGCATTGGTCTTTATTTTGGCCCCATCAACACTACTTACTGTATTTCCCCAAGTTACATTGTGACTGAAATGTGAGGATAACTTGATGGTCTTTTGTGCAAAATCTCAGCAAAGGTGCAAGAAACAAATGATTATTTAAATATATTTGATAATGAAAATAATGATATGGCAAGGGAGCGTGATTGATCGTTTAAAAATGTTTTAATTCAATGTACAATCATGAGTAATCGTGATTGCAAACTCATTCAAAGGATCACAATTAGTTACCCAATCATTCAGCTCTCTTCCCCTTATCACTGCAGAGCTCCTCCTGTAAAGCGCGATGCATGCTAACGATAGCTCAGCCTGCTTTGTGTTCTACTTCCTAATGATCTGTTTACTTCAGAAGCGGAGTTGAGTAAAGTTGGAACGATATTGGCAGATTCGGATTTCACGGATCAATAAGTCATGAACAAAACGTTGTTCAGACACAAATTACGTCTCCTAAGTACCGTGGTAAGGTTGACAACAAACTACAATCACATGTTGATAAAAAAAAGCCAATATGCGCCGTCCTCCGAGCTGGACACATTCAATTGGTCTCTTTCCGCAGCCGGAGAAGAAACGAGTGCTCAGGGACCGTCTGCAAAGTGCAACTCCGAAAAAAGAGAATACAATAATATTCAATCACTTCACTATTATACAGTATATTTCTACCAAACTCACTACACATATCAATAGTCTCCTGTTTGTCATACTACAGCAGAGAGTTTGGAAGAATATGGTTTTGATTAATTTTGGTGAATATTTATAATGTAAAATCCTCAATAAATATGGCATCATCTTCAATAACGTTACTATTATACAGTATATTTCTCCCAAACTCACTACACACATCAATAGTGTCCTGTTGGTCATACTACAGCAGAGAGTTTGGAAGAATATGGTTTTGATTAATTTAGGTGAATATTTATAATGTAAAATCTTCAATAAATATGGCATCATCTTCAATAACGTTACTATTATACAGTATATTTCTCCCAAACTCACTACACATATCAATAGTGTCCTGGTGGTCATACTACAGCAGAGAGTTTGGAAGAATATGGTTTTGATTAATTTTGGTGAATATTTATAATGTAAAATCCTCAATAAATATGGCATCATCTTCAATAACGTTACTATTATACACTATATTTCTACCAAACTCACTACACACATCAATAGTGTCCTGTTGGTCATACTACAGCAGAGAGTTTGGAAGAATATGGTTTTGATTAATTTTGGTGAATATTTATAATGTAAAATCCTCAATAAATATGGCATCATCTTCAATAACGTTACTATTATACAGTATATTTCTACCAAACTCACTACACACATCAATAGTGTCCTGGTGGTCATACTACAGCAGAGAGTTTGGAAGAATATGGTTTTGATTAATTTTGGTGAATATTTATAATGTAAAATCCTCAATAAATATGGCATCATCTTCAATAACGTTACTATTATACAGTATATTTCTCCCAAACTCACTACACATATCAATAGTGTCCTGTTGGTCATACTACAGCAGAGAGTTTGGAAGAATATGGTTTTGATTAATTTTGGTGAATATTTATAATGTAAAATCCTCAATAAATATGGCATCATCTTCAATAACGTTACTATTATACACTATATTTCTACCAAACTCACTACACACATCAATAGTGTCCTGTTGGTCATACTACAGCAGAGAGTTTGGAAGAATGTGCTTTTGATTAATTTTGGTGAATATTTATAATGTAAAATCTTCAATAAATATAATATAATCTTCAATATCTTCACTATTATACAGTGGAGTGCTACCAAACTCACCTCAGACATTAATGGTCTCTAACTTGCTACACTACAAAAGTGTATTTGAAAACGTATTTTAATGGTCGTTATGTTATTTTAAAAATAAAGTGTATTGTTAAGTATAAGTTACTGTCAAACAGGAGACCCCTTAATTTTAACCAGAAGCTATTGAAATTTAACTCAAAAGAAGATCTCCTATTTATTCATAACCATTGCACTGTTTTATTGTTCTTTCATTAATTAACTTACAGACTGAATATATACATGGTATCACCTACATCAAAGCAAGATCCATCAAAAGTAGAACAGTCTTTTAATCATCAATAAACTAGACATCACACACATTGATATATACATATATATGTTACACATTGTATATATAAATTAAGACATGAAACAACTTGTTCATTAGCTATGAAACAGTAAAATAAAGTTAAAATTGAAAAAAAAAAATTTCAGGCTTTTCACCTATCTTACTGTACAATATTAATGAACAAATCTACAATGTAATGTCTGACATGGAAAACATCATGAACATCTGTGACTAATTTAATCTGTAAAGGAAAATATATTTAACATCTTAATTAAGAATATAAAAATTTAAAACTATGGACAGGTGATTATTAATCATTACTTCAGTTGCCCAAAATCTTTAGCAAAGCTTTTTTCTGGATTTTTGTTTGTTTTGTACAAAATTCAGCTTTCATTTTGCCGAATTGAAATCACTGGCTGGGCTGGATTTCCCCCCACATGCCGTTTATAAGCGCACTAGTTCTATTGTGGTAGTTCTAACTACAAGCCTTACCTCCCCAAATCCTGGTACCTCTGGTAAAAGTTACACAAACTCTTACATAGCCTCTTTAGTTAGGGATGATACACAACACACAATACCACGGGGTATCTTTTTTTGGTATTAGTGCAGCAGTCATTCCGAGGCACTGCGTGTGAAACCATCTTCCACAAGTTTCACACTGAATCTACATGGGGATAAATACAAGAAAGATATTAAGAAAATGTCAAGTTTAGGACACTTGTAAAGCAGGCATATTCATTTATATTTTATAGAGATTATACTTTTTTTTAAAATATAAATACTTGTTGTTATTCAGGTTTCTCTGTACTGTGCTAAAACTTTAACAAATTATAAGAAAAACAAAAGGAAACCTGTAATGCATAAAAATATACAAAATGTCATTACTTTTATGTTATTCCTGAAATCTAACTCCAGATGATCTACATATTATCTATTATTCAGATTATCTTCTGGAGTTTCAAAACAATTCATCATTTATTCTCACCCAAACAGCATCAACAGCAGTTGTGGGCAGGTCCTCAATTCCACAGAAGGAACAGAAGTCATCCTTTGAAACTGAAAAAATAACAGGTGTATTACTGTTCAATTTACAGGAAGGGATCCATATATTCATTTCATATTTTTGGCTAATACCTGATCCTTTGAGAATTTCTTCTGCCATGTCTCTTCGTAGATTTTGAAGAGATTGTTTTGATGAGTTTTGATGAGTTGATGTGAAAACGTCCAAACTCTCTGCTGTAGTATGACCAACAGGACACTACTGATATGTGTAGTGAGTTTGGGAGAAATATACTGTACACTAGTAACGTTATTGAAGATGATGCCATATTTATTGAAGATTTTACATTATAAATATTCACCTAAATTAATCAAAACCATATTCTTCCAAACTCTCTGCTGTAGTATGACCACCAGGAGACTATTGATGTGTGTAGTGAGTTTGGTAGAAATATACTGTATAATAGTAACGTTATTGAAGATGATGCCATATTTATTGAATATTTTACATTATAATTATTCACCAAAATTAATCAAAAGAACATTCTTCCAAACTCTCTGCTGTAGTATGACCAACAGGACACTATTGATGTGTGTAGTGAGTTTGGTAGAAATATACTGTATAATAGTAACGTTATTGAAGATGATGCCATATTTATTGAAGATTTTACATTATAAATATTCACCAAAATTAATCAAAACCATATTCTTCCAAACTCTCTGCTGTAGTATGACCACCAGGAGACTATTGATGTGTGTAGTGAGTTTGGGAGAAATATACTGTATAATAGTAACGTTATTGAAGATGATGCCATATTTATTGAAGATTTTACATGATAATTATTCACCAAAATTAATCAAAAGCACATTCTTCCAAACTCTCTGCTGTAGTATGACCAACAGGACACTATTGATATGTGTAGTGAGTTTGGGAGAAATATACTGTACACTAGGAACGTTATTGAAGATGATGCCATATTTATTGAAGATTTTACATTATAAATATTCACCTAAATTAATCAAAACCATATTCTTCCAAACTCTCTGCTGTAGTATGACCACCAGGAGACTATTGATGTGTGTAGTGAGTTTGGTAGAAATATACTGTACACTAGTAACGTTATTGAATATTATTGTATTCTCTTTTTTCGGAGTTGCACTTTGCAGACGGTCCCTGAGCACTCGTTTCTTCTCCGGCTGCAGATAGAGACCAATTGAATGTGTCCAGTTTGGAGGACAGCATGTATTGGCTTTTTTGGATCAAAATGTGATTGTAGTTCGTTGTCAACCTTACCACGGTACTTAGGAGACGTAATTTGTGTGTGTACAACGTTTTGTTCATGAGTTATTGATCCGTGAAATCCGAATCTGCCAATATCGTTCCAACTTTACTCTACTCAGAAGCGGCCCCTCCTTCCTGCCCTGCAGTTTAACTCCTGTCCTCTTCATCCTCATCACCTCACCTTCACACCTTTCACTCATGCAGCCTCCACCATCATCCCCTCTCTGTCAGATCGTCTGCTTCTTATTCTGCCTGCCACCTCGATGCCCTGCCCCCGATAACTTATAGATCTTTTATCCGCGGGCTTGTTTTTCAGACTTTCTCTTGATCTTTGACGACAGGTAAAAACGTGAACTTTTTACCCGACCCCTCCCCTCTCTGAGAAAGTCTCACACCTTCAAAGCTGTTTACCTGCTGAGTCGTTACAGCTGCAGTGCATTTTGGTCAGATTTGTTATCTCTTCAGAGGCTGTAGTGTGGGACAAAAGTGTATCTGTGTCTCACTTGATATTGATTCCTGTCAAAATGTCTGTTGATATGACTTAAGATCCAGGCGTTCTGTCACTATAACCCTTCATTGGGTAAAATCATACAGTTAAAATCAAAAAGACAGATACAAGTGCATTTATGACCAAAAATTATGACGTATGCAAAAAGTGGGGCAACACTATAACAGGCGACCAAATTAAATGCACCTTCACCTATATTAAAATGACCGCTTTCTCTAGGGTTGTAAATGGTTTGAATATATAGGATGAATAATGCTCACAAATCTATTCATTTTTTAGATATTCTAGCGTTGAGATGTTGCATATCATATCTTTAACACCAAGAAAACTACTAACTTACTGTATTGTTAAATAATTAGAGTTCCCTGTGTCAAGAGGGACCTGTATGTGGATTTGAGACCAAATTAAAGGTTTCAATCTGTGTATTTGTATATATATTTGGACAACAGTCTCTCCCTTTAAGCAGCAGATTACATCATACTTTGGAGGAGCCTGAACTCATTGTCTGTGTAATTTATCAGCTCAGTAATGTTCTCGCACTTAGCAGGAGTGGAGGAAGCTCTCAGACACACCTGCTTTCCCAGAAGCCTCTTTGTTTCCTGCTTGTCCTTTATAGAGGTGGGAAGTAGTGGAGTACAAATACTTTGTTACTGTACTTAAAGTACATATTTCTGGTATCAGTACTTTACTCCACTACTTATTTTTCTGACGACTTTTTACTTTGACTTCTAGACTGTATATATAAAGCTTCTTACATTTTGGACCCAAATACCTGTACTTTCTACTTCTTACATTTTCCAAACAGGCTGGTTCCTTTAGTCTGAATGTGTGTTTGGTGGCGTGATCATTATTATTTAGATTCATTGCGTGCCTATTGATTTGAACACGATCCGTGTATCCATCATTTTTAAACACGAGTATGTGTTTCTACTTGAGTAAAGGATTTGTGTACTTTAACATCTCTGGTCCTTTATGGGTACAAATCTGGATGAACATGTATGACCCGTTACCATGACGTCTCTGTTTTCTGCATGTGCAGTCGTCGTCACCCTCCTCCTCCGGTGGCCCAGCTGCAGATGAGCTCACCCTCTGTTGAAGTCTCCAGTCTGCTTCCCATTAGCAGTGTGTGTGTGTGTGTGTGTGTGTGTGTGTGTGTGTGTGTGTGTGTGTGTGTGTGTGTGTGTGTGTGTGTGTGTGTGTGTGTGTGTGTGTGTGTGTGTGTGTGTGTGTGTGTGTGTGTGTGTGTGTGTGTGTGTGTGGGGGGGGGGGGGGGTGCGTGCGTGCGTGCGTGGCGCGCGAACTGCGAGACGCTGGAATTGATCTCACCCCGTCTACAAATAATGATTCTGCTCATGATCCTTTGAACTGATGCCGTTCAAGCTCCTGATCCGGGCCAGGAATTAAATGACATTAAAATGTAATGACTTCGGCCCTGCGTGTGATCAGAATGGATGTTTTTAGATCTTAAATGATTGCATAGCATTTGGAAAAGCAGGCCTGATGCGATGTGAGCTGAACCCACTGTTGGTTTATGGTCTGTTTGGGTTCAGAGGAGCAGTCACATGTTTTTGTCACGGCTCCTGCAGAGAGACGGACCTCGCTTTGTTTTGGCTTCTCAATTTCAGCTTCTTCCTCCTCCTCTCTTCCTGCATCTGTCCCCTGTGTTCTCTGAGCTCTGCGATAAAAACCAAACATTCAAAATGTAATGGATAAGATAACACTGGAAAGGCGACTCCTGCATATAAATGAACAATGTAAATAAACCAGGAGAGTAAACAGCGCTCTGTTGTTAATAATGGATGCATTTAATCCATGGTTTGTTTGGGTATTGCTGTGACGAAAATACAACAAATGGTCCCAACAGAAAGGTTGTTGAGTTGCTTCAGCCAAACAACAGGAAGTGTTTAATATAAAACCCATTTCTTTATGGGACTTTGGGATGTTGTGAAGTCGAGGGTTTAAATTCTTAAACAAAAGTAATCCCATAAATCAACTTTATCCTGCAACAAAATCTGTTGAAGTATTTTATTCTTTCAAAGAAAACCATTCAATTAGATTAGATCGTATTAAATTAGATAAAGTACACTTTACTCATCCCAAATGTAGATTGTTGTGTACATATTAATAAAGTATCTCTGGATTACCAGATATATGACAGAATAAATTAAAAATACAGACCAATCTACTCAAACGAAAATATAAACCAAGAATGTTAATTGTGAAGTATGCAAAGTAGTAGCATATTTTAAGGTTTCACTTATCACTCTACTTTAAAGAGTCCTCTCCTGCTGATGTTCAGGTGTATATCAGTATGTAGTGTCTCTACTTTAAAGAGTCCTCTCCTGCTGATGTTCAGGTGTATATCAGTATGCAGTGTCTCTACTTTAAAGAGTCCTCTCCTGCTGATGTTCAGGTGTATATCAGTATGTAGTGTCTCTACTTTAAAGAGTCCTCTCCTGCTGATGTTCAGGTGTATATCAGTATGTAGTGTCTCTACTTTAAAGAGTGCTCTCCCGCTGATGTTCAGGTGTATATCAGTATGTAGTGTCTCTACTTTAAAGAGTGCTCTCCTGCTGATGCTCAGGTGTATATCAGTATATAGTGTCTCTACTTTAAAGAGTCCTCTCCTGCTGATGTTCAGGTGTATATCAGTATGTAGTGTCTCTACTTTAAAGAGTCCTCTCCTGCTGATGTTCAGGTGTAGCCTATATCAGTTTTGTTCAGCCGGATTTCTACCCCACTTTTATAATTTTCTAATCCTAAATCTAGTCGCCAGAAGCAAAATGCTAACGTTATGCTATAAACTAACTACAGCAGGATCGCTGCTTCAACGTCACGCCAACTTAAGATCCATCTTCAAAATGACAGATTCTAAATGGTACAAGCTGAAGCGTTTGTTTGAACAGTTTGCAGGAGGCAGGGACTTTCTTTCAAGCAGAACAGGGCAAACAAACTTAGAGGAGTGTTTACGTGTTCGGTGTAATGACGTACAACGGCCTCGACAACTTCTGTAATCCTATTCAGCCACTTGGTAACAACCATCGTTTTTCAGATACTTCAACTCTTCAGAAATCACCCCTGGGGTCACTGCTGATGGATTCAATGTCATAGAACAAAACGTGATCCGTCTCTTCAATGCATCTCAACCACAGACCTTATTTCCAGCTATTTTCCTAAACCCTATGGAGAGATCCCATTGGCTCTGAGACGAGGGAACAGGAAGTCTTTTACCCACGAGCACGTCGGGTGTTTTAGCTTTTGTTGTCGCTGCCTGTCATTGCTAAAAGCAGCTGGCTGGCAGAAAACTGGTGTTGCTGTCACCGTGTCTGGTGTTTCTAAACCCTTTCTTTTGTCTCCTCCTTTTATATGCTGCTCCTAACATTTCCCCGTTGTGTTTCTGTTGAGTCACTTCTTGTTTTCCTTCCTCCTGTGGCTTTTTCTTTGTGTGTGTGTCGTCGCACCTCAATGTCTCCTCGGGTGTCCCAGAAGTCCTTAATTGACTTCTCCATGATTGTGAAAAACGAGCCGTGCTCTCAAATGGCTCATTTAGCAGCCGTGCGATCACAGCGCCTGTTACTTCATCTCCAACATATTAAAAAGTGCTATCTGCTTCAGATTAGAAGCGATGGGCTGCAAAAAAATCCAACCTGCCGCCATTTGACAGCTGGCGGCTAATTTGCCAATTCATCACCGGTGAATTTGAGGTATTTTGCCGCTCCTGTGGGAAAACACACATATTAAGGTGTAAATGCTCCAGCAGCATTAATAATAACCAGGAGTCAGGCTTATGGGAGATGTAAGTAGGACGACACACACACTTAGGTGGTGGATTTATTGCTTACAGAGCGTTTTGTTTACAGGTTTATGGGCTGTGACAGTTATTGTATGACAGCAGTGTACCCTAAGGATCATATAAAAGTGACACATGCTCATTAATGACATGTTACATGCCTAAATACAGCAAGCTCAGCAGGTGCACTCTGCACACAACACTATATCATAAGCAGTGTACTCAAATGTACAGTTAATTAGTGAGCGGTAACCTGAAAAAGATTTCTAACTTCCTGTAGTTTCTTTGATGAAAACACACTTATTTTGACTGCAGGCTGCCAATAAAGTCTACTTTCCTAAAAAATGTAAGTAAAAATGGTTCTCATTTCTCATTTCTGTTTGTAGCACTTAAAAAGGTTTGGGTCTCTAATGGCTTTTCATTGAAATCAAACAGACTTTACGTGCACCGATTGTTGAATGTGCTCATTGTTCATTGCACCTCTTTAATATTGTATGTCACTTTGGATCTCTATTTTGATCTTATAAATTCAAACCACTGGTCATTTCTAGGTCAGTAGACTTCCTATCATCTTAGTTTAAACTTGGCTAAATATGGTTGAAACATAAGAGTATTTGGTCGCTGGGTTAAAGGATTTCAACAGGGTTTTATTGAATGTAGTTGTATGAGCCTGTCGCATGCTTAAAGGTCCCATGTCATGGCCATTTCTACTGATCATAATTCCATTGTTGAGGTCTACTAGAATAGATTTATATTGTTCAATGTTCCAAACTCACATTGGTTTCTCATACAGCATCTCTGTATAGTATGTGTATTTACTCTCTGTCCTACACGGCTTGTTGGAGCTCCTGCCCCCCCTCCCTGTGAGCCCAGTGTGCTCTGATTGGTCGGGACGCGGCTCGTTGCTGCGAGGCGGCTCGTTGCTGCGAGGAGGCTCGTTGCTGCGAGGCGGCTCGTTGCTGCGAGGAGCGGACCGGTTTCCGGGTCGGTGATACAGTGAGAACAAGCGAAACTCATCCTGAGCACACACAAACGCACAGCCGAAGTAAAAACAATAAGTGTGGCTTGATATTGAGTAAGAAAAAGGTTTCTAACGCTGTGAGCATGGGTCTGCGGAGAGCATTTCTCCACCATCCCAACTCGTCTATTACCAGCGTTCAGGGAGCTCTATGCAAGTCGATGGGACTCCCTGTTAGTTAGCCAAGGGGTCCTGGTGTGTGCTCCGCGGATTGGTCCATTTGGGCCAATCCGGTCATTTGTTGTTGATTTGGGTGTTCACACGTCACAGAACCCAGGAAGTAAACAATGGAAAAAGATAAATCTCCAACGCGGCGTTCTGGGGCAGCATAGACAGGTCTCCTCTGTGTTAGAGTTTTACTCACTACAGGGTGTACTTTGAGGGTTTGTGACTCTGCAGACCGTTTACATGCAGAAAAAACTTCATAACACACAAGGGGACGGGTAATAACCAGAAAAGCATGACATGGGACCTTTAATTAGAAAAAGCATCTGAATTCTACATCTAAAAAGCCCAGATACTTGCATATCAACAGTTTCATTACTTTCTGGTTACTTTTGGTCCCTGCAGCATTACCAAAAAGACTACAAACTAACTTTATAAACTGGTTGATTTGAACATTCATAAATAAAAAACGTGAAGAGTTTATCGCCGGCCACTAGAGGGCAGTGTCACTGCTGTCGCTGCCTGGTTATGCCGTGCTCTGACCCGGAAGTGCCGAGCGGCCATTTTAGTTCAAACATTGTTCATGCACTCCGCCTCGAGTTGAGACGTTCGTCCACTCATTCATGTAAGACTGTTTCCACTATTATATTATACCATATATTATACTATATATATATTATACTATTATACTACTATACTCTGTTTCGTGGTATATATTTGTGTTGATTGAATTGCATGGATGTAATACTTTGTCAGCTTATCTTGCTGCATTATTCTGTTTTAGGGTGTCGTCATCCTTGTCAATAAATCAACGAAACTGACATTGAGGAGTGTGTTTCTTCATGACGACACCATGGTCGTTGTTGGATGCCCTGTCCCCGGCTGCGAGTTAAAATCCGATGACTTGTCTGAAGCACTCGTCATTGCTATATTGACGATTCATGGATGTAGCCACCAGCACGCAGCGCCTGTCATGGCCGCGCCAGCCCAGGCCCCAGCCCCTCACGGCCCGAGACTCGATCGGCCCAAAGTTGATGTGGGCGTGTCAATAGAGGAATGGAACGTGTTCATCCGCCGTTGGAATGTATTCCGCGCCGGCTCAGGCATAGGGGACGCACAGGCCCCCTTCCAGCTGTTTCAGTGCGCTGGGCCTGTACTTGGAGACAGCCTGTTGAAAGCCGTCCCCGACGCCGTTTCCGGACCCTTGCCAGACCTGATCACCGTCATGCGTTCCCTAGCTGTCATCCCAGTTGCTACATGCGTCCTGCGCACCGAACTACTTCAGTTACGCCAGGAACGCGACGAGACATTCCGCGCATTCGCTGCCAGAGTGCGGGGTAAAGCAGAGACATGCGCATATAATGCGGTATGCGAGTGTGGTAAGGACGTGGACTATACCGACCACATTATCCGCGATGTGCTGCTCAATGGCATCTATGACTCGGACATACGCCGCGAGACGCTAGGGACAACTGACGTCCTGGTCAAGCCAGTTAATGACGTGATTGCACTCGTCGAGAACAAAGAGATGGCCCGTAACGCTCTCCCGTCGTCCTCCCTATCAGCCATGTCGTCATTCCGGCGCTTGAAGACGACTCCACAGGCGAGCCCCGCCCCGAGCCCCGCGGACGGGGCTAAACGTGCCTCGTGTCCGGAATGTAAGAACGTCTTTAACGTCTTCACGGAGGGGCCTCGCGGGTGGAACCCTAAGCCTCACCAGGTGTGCATCGGCTGCTACAGGGCCCGCCGACAACAGAGGCGTCAACAGCCGTCATCCGACAGTCAACAGGCCGCCATGGGGTCGGAGCTGGTATCCCAGGTCTCGTCGGTGCAAGCTGGAGCCCGCCCTGGCCGACGTCGCGGGAGCCTTCGCCGACGCCGCGCCCCTACGTCGCACGGCTGTGTCGACAGGCCTTCACCTATCATACTCGAGCACCACATCTTCTCCAAGGGCGAATGGAGGCGAGCCAGGCTGAGAGACCACCCCCGGGCGTTAATCACCATCTCGATGGACATGCCAGTCGGGCCGAGGGATGGCACCAGCAACCGGGGCTCGGCCGACGGAGCTCGAATATCCGCCGTCGCAGACACTGGCGCGCAGTCGGACCTTTGGTCTCTGGAGGAGTTCCTGGCCTGCGGTTTCGCGCGGGACGACCTGCGACCCGTCAGCCTCAGCCTGTTGGCCGCCAACCGCTCCCCTATAGCCATCGAGGGAGCGTTCTTCGCTAGGCTCTCGACGACCTGCAGCGGGGGCCGTACTACATCCTGCCGTTCCATGGTATATGTGAGCAGCTCAGTCCGGGCCATGTACCTCTCCTACGAGTCGTTGCTCAACCTCGGCCTCTTGCCCAGTAACTTCCCGTCGGACGACGTTGCAAGGGGGCCCAAGGACAGGCGTAGCCCTGACACGGCTGACACGCCAGTCCAGCCCCTGTCCATCAATGCGACGAGGTCAACCAACGGCGGCTGCGTGGGGCCAAGTGACCCCGGGGACGCCCAATGCTCATGTCCTCAGCGCACGGTCCCCCCGGCGCGCCCCGCAGCACTGCCGTTCCCTTGTACGCCAGAGAACAATAACCGGATGAAAGGTTGGCTACTCGGGAGATATGCCTCGTCGACATTCAATACTTGCCCCCATCGGGCACTACCATGCATGGAGGGGCCGCCTATCGAGATGCACGTGGACCCCGCAGCTACGCCTAAGGCATGCCACACCGCGGCTACGGTGCCTCTACACTGGCAGCGGAGGGTTCACGATGACCTCCTGCGGGACGAAGCCCTTGGGGTCATTGAACGCGTGCCGTACGGCGAGCCGGTGACGTGGTGCCATCGTATGGTAGTCACTCGGAAGCACGACGGTTCCCCCCGCAGGACCGTGGACCTCTCCCCCCTCAACAAGTTCTGCCAACGTGAGACCTTCGCCACTGAGTCCCCGTTCCACCTCGCACGCCGCGTCCCGAAGGGCACCTGGAAGACCGTCACGGACGCCTGGAACGGCTACCAAAGTGTTCCCCTGCGTGAGTCGGATCGCCACCTCACTACCTTCATCACGCCCTTCGGCCGTTGGCGCTACACCAGGGCACCACAGGGTTTCCTGTCGTCAGGGGATGGCTACAACCGTCGGTTTGACGCCGTCCTCTCGGACTATGAACGCAAGGAACGTTGTGTGGATGACACCATCCACTATGACACCGACCTGGAGCAACACTGGTGGAGGACCATCGACTTCCTGACGCGTGTCGGCCGATCGGGGATCGTGCTGAATCCGGACAAGCTTCAGTTCGCGGAGAGGTGCGTCGACTTCGCTGGCTTCAGGGTGTCGGAATCTACCATCGAACCGCTCCCAAAATACTTGGACGCCATCCGGGACTTCCCCACCCCAGGCTCCACGACGGACATCAGGAGTTGGTTCGGCCTTGTCAACCAGGTGGCTAACTACGCCCAGTTGCGTGACACGATGGCTCCATTTAAGCCGTTCCTCAGCCCACGCTGTGCGTTCCTATGGTCCCCCGTTCTGGAGGAGGCCTTCCAGACGTCCAAGCAAGCCATAATGGAGGCCATCCGCGAGGGCGTGGAGATCTACGACATGCAGAAGCGGACCTGCCTCCGCCCTGACTGGTCCATGCGTGGCATTGGCTACTTCCTGCTCCAGCAACATTGTCACTGTGCCTCGGGCATACCGGACTGCTGTCCAGGAGGGTGGAGGGTCACCCTCGCGGGCTCGCGTTTCCTGTCCCCTGCGGAGCAGCGCTATGCAGCCGTCGAGGGAGAGGCCCTAGCTGTGGCATGGGGCCTGGAACAGACGCGGTACTTCACGCAGGGGTCCGACAACCTCGTCGTGGTCACCGACCATAAGCCGTTGGTGAAAATCTTTGGCGACCGTACGCTGGATGAGATCACAAACTCGCGTCTGTTTAGACTGAAGCAGCGCACCCTCCCATGGCGCTTCGACATTGTGCATCTGCCTGGCAAGAGCAACTATGCCGCTGATGCCACGTCGAGGCATCCTTCCCCCTCGGGTTCAGCGAACGGCCTCTCATTGGGGCTGCCGAGCGGGCCTGACGCCATGGAGTCAGCACTCATGGCCTCCATCCGCGACGACGCACGGGAGCTCGGAGCCGTCTCTTGGCCCCTCCTCGCACGGGAAACAGCGGCTGATGGATGCCTCGGCCACCTCCTCCAACTCATCGAGCAAGAGGGTGGGATTGACGTTAACGACCCTGCCCTGGCGAGTCTGTCATCGGTCTGTGAGTCCGTCTACGCCCAGGACGGCGTCCTGCTCTATCGGGACCGCGTCGTGGTTCCCCCATCCCTCCGTGGGAGGGTCCTTCGGCATCTCCATGCCGCTCACCAGGGGACCTCAGCTATGGGGCAGCATGCCCGAGCCATAGTTTACTGGCCCGGGATGTCCGGGGACATTCAGGCCACCAGGGACGGGTGTGCAGACTGCAACCGCAATGCTCCGTCACAGGCGGCTACACCCCCCCGGCCGTCCCCACCCCCGTCCACGCCATTCGAGGCGGTGTTTGCTGACTTCTTCGACTATGGGGGCCGTCACTACCTAGTTGTCGGGGATCGGCTCTCGGGCTGGGTAGAGGTCCTGAGCTCTACGGCGGGTACTGCCCTGGCGGGCTCAGCTGGCCTGGTCCAACACCTCCGGTCGTTCTTCGCCACCTTCGGCGTACCGGAGGAGCTCTCGAGCGACGGTGGTCCGGAATTCAAGGCGAGCCACACCGAGGACTTCCTCCGCTTATGGCACGTCGAACACCGTGTGTCTTCCGTTAGCTTTCCGCAGTCGAATGGGAGGGCGGAGGTTGCGGTTAAGACTGCTAAGCGCCTCTTGATGTCCAACACCGGCCCGTCGGGCAGCCTTGATCAGGACCGCTTCCTGCGCGCTATGCTGCAGTTGCGTAACACGCCTGACCCCGACTGCGACCTCTCGCCAGCACAGATCATCTTCGGCCGCCCACTTCGTGGCTCGCTCTCCTTCGTGAACCGCCTCGAGAAGTTCTCGAACCCGCATATCCGCCTGCTATGGCGCGAGGCATGGGCGGCGAAGGAGGACGCCCTTCGGACCCGTATGTCCCGTACCACCGAGTCTCTGGGGGCTCACTCGAGACCGCTCCGCCCATTGGCACTCGGCGAAAGGGTATTCCTCCAGAACCAGCAAGGCCCGAGCCCCCACAAATGGGACAGGTCGGGGATCGTGGTGGAGTCGCCGGGCCACGACCAGTATCGGGTCAGGGTTGACGGTTCGGGACGTCTGACACTGCGCAACCGGCGGTTCCTCCGTGCCTACACGCCGGCCACACCCTGCGCCCGCGAGCAGTCGGCTGCGCCGTCGCCGCCGCCCGCTGCCCTGGGTCATCAGCCCCCACCTATCCACCCGGGCTGGGCGACGCCCCAGGGGATTGCTCAGCGGCCGGCTGTCGGGCCCCGCGACTCGGCTATTGGCGCTTCCCCACCGACGCCTGCTGATGGGGCGTCCTCTGACCTCGCTGTTCCTACGGGTGCCTTCCTGGGTGCACCGCTCCCGGTGCCGCAGTCGCCGCCGACGCTGCCCCAGCCGACTCGGCCGGGCCGCTTGAGGAGGCCGCCTGCACGTTACGAGCCCGAGTCTGGCAGCTGGATACGGGATGTAGACCGTTAACCTATTCCGGCCCATAGCTTTCCGGTCTGGGGGGGATGAAGAGTTTATCGCCGGCCACTAGAGGGCAGTGTCACTGCTGTCGCTGCCTGGTTATGCCGTGCTCTGACCCGGAAGTGCCGAGCGGCCATTTTAGTTCAAACATTGTTCATGCACTCCGCCTCGAGTTGAGACGTTCGTCCACTCATTCATGTAAGACTGTTTCCACTATTATATTATACCATATATTATACTATATATATATTATACTATTATACTACTATACTCTGTTTCGTGGTATATATTTGTGTTGATTGAATTGCATGGATGTAATACTTTGTCAGCTTATCTTGCTGCATTATTCTGTTTTAGGGTGTCGTCATCCTTGTCAATAAATCAACGAAACTGACATTGAGGAGTGTGTTTCTTCAAAACGTTGCCTTGTATTTACTCTTAAAGACCTGGCAATAACAAATGTGACACTCTTCTCCAAATACTTTTAAATTGAAGTGATCAAATACGTCCCAAGGCTTAAAAGGTGACTTCAAAAATGTGCAAGTTTGGAGAATCACTGCTATGTTCAGTCAGCAAAAGGTAACATGGATTTAAACTTTTTTTCATTGTGTGCTTCAGATAGTCAACAAGATCACAAACATATGCCTAGATTCATGATTTGAAGAAGACATGTGTTGTTTAAAAAGCACTATCATGTGAACCAGAAGTGGTGTTAAGCCATGCTTGAGGTAACTCACCCACAAACTGAACATAGCTTATGCTACGGAAAGATTTTGAGAATTTAGTATCAACTTTTTGATTTTTTTCCATCACTAAATGTTCATTGCAACTCTTATAGTTCAAGGTCACCATCGCCTCTGTTAACTGGGAAGTTTTACAACTTTTAAACCTGTGGGAGACAGGTTTTATATTCATTAGATCTGGGTGGAGTTTAAAGAAAGTAGCATTTAATTATTCAAAGATCAACGCACATTAGAAAGGTCAAGGCTGGCAAAAATTGATGAGCCATGATGCTGCCGCTGATGAAGTACCTTTTTAGTATTCCTGCAACTACCTGTGTCAAAACTTCTTCTTCTTCTTCCTCTGAAAGCAGCGTGCGTGGACCTGGAGAGTTCTGCGTGGCTCCTCAGCTCTAATGCAGCGAGACGCGCCCCTGACGGAAGCAGCATGTCCTCTGAGCGAGAGCAATTATGATAAGCATGCAAGCGGAAAGGCTGCAGCATGGAGAGCAGCTTTGATCCGGCAGGCTGCCTATTCAAATCACCGCTAAGACGCCATCCTCCACTAATGTAGAGTCTGGGCATTCAGCAGGCTCCTGAGGGCTCCTCTGTCAAGCGATGCAGCTGTTTCGCCACTTGAAACATCATTTGTTTTCTCCATGCCCTTCCTCCTCATCAAAGGTGAGTGAAGGTGCTTTTGTGAGAGCCGACAGCGGAGTGAAGTTTCCTTTAAACGGATATTTGCCTCAGTGGTATGTGGACACAAAATTAAGCACCACAAAGGCTCTGAGGGAACAGTGAATTTAATTTTCTGTCAGAACACAATGCAAGTGTTTGAAAACATCCAGACAGTCAACACAGTGCTATTCAAGCTAGAAACAAAACATCTTAGAGTGGAACTATCATGCTATATTTGAATAATATAGTGTAGGACCATACCTATATAAGGCATATTTATACTTTTACCAAATCTATACCAAACAGATCATACTGAAAAAAGACGGATCATACTCCGTCTGACCCAGGTTCCTAGTGTCACACTGAGGGGAGGAGTACATTAACTGCGTCAGATGCAGTGGCGGCTCCAGGGTGGGCTACATCCATACCAACAAATGGCTAAGCCCCACCATGAAAAATGATGTTAAAGTAAGCAAAACAAAGTCCGCCAACTCGCGCCGAGTAAATCGCAGAGACAGCAGTTAGTAAGATTGATTTCAGTAGCCACTCGTCTTGAAATACCGAAGAATAGAAACGGTTTTGAAAACTTTTGTCACGTAGTGATCGTCTTCTCAATAGAACATCTTTGATAATGTCTTCTGGCCAATCAGAATCAAGATAACGGCGTGGTGTTGTTGCAGGAAGTCCCGACGGAGAATACTTTTGCTGTAGTACATCTCTATGAAATCAAAACGTAATGAAATGAAAATGAAATAAGACCGCACAGTTTGATGATTGATAGGTGTGTGGGCTGTCTTTCATTTTGACACACAGAACATTGGGGGCTATCCACCCTTATCCACAATGTAAAGTAATTCACACAGCCTCTCCCCTCTTCTCTCTGTGAGGAGCAGCAGGTTCAGGTTTTTTTTCTTCTCAAGAGAGTACCAGAATGTGTAATATGTTAGTATTTCAAAAAATCTCCTGGGGGGCAATCCCCCCAGACCCCCCTGCAGGGGTTGGGTTTTCAGCATGTCAACTCTCACCGGTGGAGAAATTGCAGGATTGGCTCCAGGTCGCCCTTTTTATTTACTACAAGACAAATGTGTATTTTTACTTCACACAGTTCAATTTGGATTGAGACAGGGAAATAATCTAAACCTCACGCGTGGCGTTTCACTGTCAAGGGGGGCGTGTATGTAATTACATTGCAAATACTGATTTGAGCCCCACCACTGTATGGGTTAGCCCTACCATAGATTACCCAACACAAATACTCTGGCGCCGCCACTGGTCAGATGAGAGTAAAAAGGAATAGAAGAACACACATATCACCTCTGGACTAGCAGACCTTGTATTAATGCTGTTTCTAAGTTATTTCACACAAGCAATTAATAAAGAGGGCAGACTAAACATAATCTTATCAAAGTCATGGTCTTTATTATGCAGTTGCTGCTGTTATGCCGGCTGTGGCACAGTGGGATAGTGCGCTGATCCTCAGAGCTGGCGGGGAACACCGGTTCAATCCCGCCTTGACGCCGCTGCAGTCAGCATGCCGTCGTGTCCTTGGGCAAGACCCTTCCCCCTATATTGCTCCTGTGGGGATTGTCCGCAGTATTGATGTATTACATGTCTGATTTATGTAATGTAAAGCGCTTTGAGCACTTGTAAGAGCGCTAAAATAAATGCAATTAATTATTTGTTTATGACATGTTGCAGTAAGCAACGATCAACTAACTGCAGCTGGCTTATATTAATGATGAACGTATGTCTATCTATGTGATGCAAGGCCCTCGGAATAAATAATGACGTGATGTGATGGAGTTGTCATTCTTTTATCTTTTTCTATTATTTTGTTTCATAGGGATTGACCAAGATGTTTTTTCAAAGCCGATTGTTAGGCATCTAGAGACCCATAACTGATATTAGGAACCAATATACATTTGCAGGAAACACTGAAATATACGGGTCGAAATTTTGAATCACACATACTCCCAACATTTGTTTTATTGGGTCATGGTTGTTTGGTTGTTTGTTTGTAGCTTTTATTTAACCAGGTGAAAGCCCCTTGAGAGTTGTTTACTGAGGGTCCGAAAAAACAGTTAAATGCACCTATAACTAGCTTGCTTTGACATCAACATGTTGTCAAAAAGTAGTGTATGGATTGAATTAAGGGAGACATTATTAGTGTTCAGATTTTATAGCAAAAAAAAAAAAAAAGGTTATTTACTTCATAAAAATCGGACTTGGTTCCAGCGTATATCCAATACGAGAAGGACAAGAATCAATACTCTTTATATGGACGATTGTCGCTCTCCCATCTGTGATGACCTTGGTTTGTTCCTGTGTGGAGGACGAGGTCAGAGTCTATCAAACAACAGTCTGTCAACATAATAGCTTTACAATGTAACTGACTGGATTATGATTAACTGTCTCAGTGCTGGAGCAAAACATATTTCTACAATCAAAAGATGGTTGACTCTCTGTGGTCGTGACGAGACCTTTGGGTTTTCCTTTGGTTCCCACAGTCCAGAAATGAAAGGTGCGTGAGGGTCCATGCTGTTTCCTGTGGTGCCGCCGGATAGTGACGTCAGCCACCTGAGATTCACAGAGACACTGTATGTGTGGTTTGTTTGTGAGAAACAGAGAAAGCTGTGAATATGTGTGGGTGATGAATACTGCAGGGAGAAAATGAAAATTGAGGTACACTGGGTCTCAGATCTCCTGCTGGAGAGGAGAAAATGGCCTTTCTTTCCCTCAATTGTTTCCTTTTATGCAAGCACTGAATGAAACTGATTTCATAGCATATTGTGTCAAACACATGCTTCCTAATACACAGTTTTTCACCGTTTTCTGGATCATACAGTTTATTTCTCGTTTTTTTCCCCACCTTCCTGTAGACACCGAACATGTGCACACTCATTGCCATAAAGCATTTTAAAAGTGCAGTAATCTGAGACCTTAGCTCCTTAAATGGTAACATTAGCTGTGAAGTGCACCCTAAAAGTACTAAACTTAACTTTGCTTTGCTATGCCAAGTTTGAAACCTGAAAAAGTCTCTTTGAAGAAGTGAGAAGGTTCCTCCCTTTTCAAAAATGTCCTTGAGTTGAAAACTTGAATCAGAAAAATAGGAGTGAAATAGCACTCACACTCAGACACACAGCAGGCTTTGTAAATCCATCTAAATTCATTTGAGTCGTGTAGTTCTTCATTTCCCCACCCTGTGCAGTGACTTCACAATCTGTTCCTGTGAAGGTGCTTTAAACCTGTAAACCTGCTAATCCCTCCGCCAACAGGAAACAAGACGAGCGTAAACATGACATCGCCTTGAGGCTGTTTGTGGGGCTAAACACATGGAGCTATGATCAGAGGGGGGAAGTAGTGGAGTACAAATACCTTGTTACTGTACTTAAGTACATGTTTCTGGTGTCAGTACTTTAATCCACTACTTATTTTTCTGACCACTTTTTACTTTGACTTCTTACATTTTGAACACAAACACCTGAACTTTCTACTTCTTACATGTTGAACACAAATACCTGTACTTTCTACTTCTCACATGTTGAACTCAAACACCTGAACTTTCTACTTCTTACATTTTGAACACAAACACCTGAACTTTCTACTTCTTACATTTTGAACTCAAATACCTGTACTTTCTACTTCTTACATTTTGAACACAAACACCTGAACTTTCTACTTCTTACATGTTGAACACAAATACCTGTACTTTCTACTTCTTACATTTTGAACACAAACACCTGAACTTTCTACTTCTTACATGTTGAACACAAATACCTGTACTTTCTACTTCTTACATGTTGAACACAAATACCTGTACTTTCTACTTCTTACATGTTGAACACAAATACCTGAACTTTCTACTTCTTACATGTTGAACACAAATACCTGAACTTTCTACTTCTTACATGTTGAACACAAATACCTGTACTTTCTACTTCTTACATGTTGAACACAAATACCTGAACTTTCTACTTCTTACATGTTGAACGCAAATACCTGTACTTTCTACTTCTTACATGTTGAACACAAATACCTGAACTTTCTACTTCTTACATGTTGAACGCAAATACCTGTACTTTCTACTTCTTACATGTTGAACGCAAATACCTGTACTTTCTACTTCTTACATGTTGAACGCAAATACCTGTACTTTCTACTTCTTACATGTTGAACGCAAATACCTGTACTTTCTACTTCTTACATGTTGAACGCAAATACCTGTACTTTCTACTTCTTACATGTTGAACACAAATACCTGAACTTTCTACTTCTTACATGTTGAACGCAAATACCTGTACTTTCTACTTCTTACATGATGAACACAAATACCTGAACTTTCTACTTCTTACATGTTGAACGCAAATACCTGTACTTTCTACTTCTTACATGTTGAACGCAAATACCTGTACTTTCTACTTCTTACATGTTGAACGCAAATACCTGTACTTTCTACTTCTTACCTTTTGAACACAAATACCTGTACTTTCTACTTCTTACCTTTTGAACACAAATACCTGTACTTTCTACTTCTTACATGTTGAACTCAAATACCTGTACTTTCTACTTCTTACATTTTGAACACAAATACCTGTACTTTCTACTTCTCACATTTTGAACACAAATACCTGTACTTTCTACTTCTTACATTTTGAACACAAATACCTGTACTTTCTACTTCTTACATGTTGAACCCAAATACCTGAACTTTCTACTTCCTACATGTTGAACACAAATACCTGTACTTTCTACTTCTTACATGTTGAACACAAATACCTGAACTTTCTACTTCTTACATGTTGAACGCAAATACCTGTACTTTCTACTTCTTACATGTTGAACACAAATACCTGTACTTTCTACTTCTTACATGTTGAACACAAATACCTGAACTTTCTACTTCTTACATGATGAACACAAATACCTGAACTTTCTACTTCTTACATGTTGAACGCAAATACCTGTACTTTCTACTTCTTTCATGTTGAACACAAATACCTGTACTTTCTACTTCTTACATGTTGAACTCAAATACCTGTACTTTCTACTTCTTACATGTTGAACGCAAATACCTGTACTTTCTACTTCTTACATGTTGAACGCAAATACCTGTACTTTCTACTTCTTACATGTTGAACGCAAATACCTGTACTTTCTACTTCTTACATGTTGAACGCAAATACCTGTACTTTCTACTTCTTACATGTTGAACGCAAATACCTGTACTTTCTACTTCTTACATGTTGAACGCAAATACCTGTACTTTCTACTTCTTACCTTTTGAACACAAATACCTGTACTTTCTACTTCTTACCTTTTGAACACAAATACCTGTACTTTCTACTTCTTATATGTTGAACTCAAATACCTGAACTTTCTACTTCTTACATGTTGAACACAAATACCTGAACTTTCTACTTCTTACATGTTGAACGCAAATACCTGTACTTTCTACTTCTTACATGTTGAACGCAAATACCTGAACTTTCTACTTCTTACATGTTGAACGCAAATACCTGTACTTTCTACTTCTTACATGTTGAACGCAAATACCTGTACTTTCTACTTCTTACATGTTGAACGCAAATACCTGTACTTTCTACTTCTTACCTTTTGAACACAAATACCTGTACTTTCTACTTCTTACCTTTTGAACACAAATACCTGTACTTTCTACTTCTTACATGTTGAACTCAAATACCTGTACTTTCTACTTCTTACATTTTGAACACAAATACCTGTACTTTCTACTTCTCACATTTTGAACACAAATACCTGTACTTTCTACTTCTCACATTTTGAACACAAATACCTGTACTTTCTACTTCTTACATTTTGAACACAAATACCTGTACTTTCTACTTCTTACATGTTGAACCCAAATACCTGAACTTTCTACTTCCTACATGTTGAACACAAATACCTGTACTTTCTACTTCTTACATGTTGAACACAAATACCTGAACTTTCTACTTCTTACATGTTGAACGCAAATACCTGTACTTTCTACTTCTTACATGTTGAACACAAATACCTGTACTTTCTACTTCTTACATGTTGAACACAAATACCTGAACTTTCTACTTCTTACATGATGAACACAAATACCTGAACTTTCTACTTCTTACATGTTGAACGCAAATACCTGTACTTTCTACTTCTTTCATGTTGAACACAAATACCTGTACTTTCTACTTCTTACATGTTGAACTCAAATACCTGTACTTTCTACTTCTTACATGTTGAACGCAAATACCTGTACTTTCTACTTCTTACATGTTGAACGCAAATACCTGTACTTTCTACTTCTTACATGTTGAACGCAAATACCTGTACTTTCTACTTCTTACATGTTGAACGCAAATACCTGTACTTTCTACTTCTTACATGTTGAACGCAAATACCTGTACTTTCTACTTCTTACATGTTGAACGCAAATACCTGTACTTTCTACTTCTTACATGTTGAACGCAAATACCTGTACTTTCTACTTCTTACATGTTGAACTCAAATACCTGTACTTTCTACTTCTTACATGTTGAACTCAAATACCTGTATTTTCTACTTCTTACATTTTGAACACAAATACCTGTACTTTCTACTTCTTACATTTTGAACACAAATACCTGTACTTTCTACTTCTTACCTTTTGAACACAAATACCTGTACTTTCTACTTCTTACATGTTGAACTCAAATACCTGTACTTTCTACTTCTTACATTTTGAACACAAATACCTGTACTTTCTACTTCTCACATTTTGAACACAAATACCTGTACTTTCTACTTCTCACATTTTGAACACAAATACCTGTACTTTCTACTTCTTACATTTTGAACACAAATACCTGTACTTTCTACTTCTTACATGTTGAACCCAAATACCTGAACTTTCTACTTCCTACATGTTGAACACAAATACCTGTACTTTCTACTTCTTACATGTTGAACACAAATACCTGTACTTTCTACTTCTTACATTTTGAACACAAATACCTGTACTTTCTACTTCTTACATGTTGAACCCAAATACCTGAACTTTCTACTTCCTACATGTTGAACACAAATACCTGTACTTTCTACTTCTCTCATTTTCCAAACAGGCTGGTTCCTTTAGTCTGAATGTGTGTTTGGTGGCGTGATCATTATTATTTAGAGTCATTGCGTGCCTATTGATTTGAACACGATCCGTGTATCCAGCATTTCCTGGTCTTCTCTAAAGAAGAGGGACCAATGAAAACGTTGTCATGTTGCCGTTGGTCACCATGGAAACATTCATTAGCTAACAATGACATTATTGTTCTATTAATATAAAGGGAGGTCAGGTACTCTTTAAAACAGCTGCTTGTTATGGGTACTTTTTACTGAGGTACATTTCAAAGCCTCTTTACTTTGACTTGAGTAAAGAAGTTTAGTCAGTACTTCTACTTCTAAAGTATTTTTTAAACACGAGTATCTGTACTTCTATTTGAGTAAAGGATGTGTGTACTTTCTCTCTGGCCTTGATGCACCTCTGCTGTTAGAGAGGGCTTTTCAGATATGGAAGTTGTTGCCAGCTCCTCCTGCGATGCTCACAGCCCAAAAGATTGCATGCTATTTTCCGGTTTGACTGATTTCACCACTGGGATGCAGAGCAAAACTGTGCACAGCCAGACTGTAATTCTACGCATTCCTGCCTCCCAACGCCCACCTGGAGCGCGGATCACACAGGAGAACAAGAGGGGGAAAGAAAGCTGTTTTTCCTCCACAAAACGGGCCCGGCTACAGAGATGCACCGTGACTCATTTCAGCTAAATCCTGTACAGAACATTTGAGTTATTAGTTGGGAGAGGAGGCAGTGGAGGAGTGAAGCTAAATTAGTACTGCAAGTAATGATGCCCCGAGGCCGGGAGGAAAGAGAGATGTTGAGAAATCACCGCGCACTCCCTCCATTAGCACGTCTGTCTGTGCAGCGCTGTGGAGCTTTAAAACAGCCGTCAGAGGTCAAATAAGTGCTGCTCTCTGTGTAAACACGCTGCTGTGAATACTATATATTGTTTTGTCTTGTCTTTGTAGGCTCTGCATGATTAAAATGTTCCTTGTAATCTGTCTGGGGTAGCAGTGTCTAAGTTTTGAGGGCACGGAGGAGAGAAAACTTTCCTCACCTTCTCATGGCGGCTTTTTCTTTGAAAGAAGTCGTCAGTACATGCAACACAATGGCTTTGATGCACGTGTGTGTGTGTGTGTGGGGGGGTGTGTGTGTGTGTGTGTGTGTGTGTGTGTGTGTGTGTGTGGTGGGGGGGGGGGGTGTGGGGGTGTGTGTGTGTGTGTTTCAATGACATTGCAGGAGTAGGCATCAAACAGGCACAAGGACAGGGAAATTGCTTAAAAGCCTGTCGGAGCGTGTGGCGAATGCGTAGCCGGAAACCCATTTGCAATTACTTTGTCACTTGGTCATTTTTTGAAACTTTAATACCCATGTTTGCCTTTTTGTTGTTTAAGCTCTTTGAAATTCCCATGCTTAACATGCAGCGTTATAAACGGGGATACGCTCAGACTGTAATTCAGAACAGAAGCTCTGGGCTTTTTGAAATGATTCACGTCAAACTACTTGTGACCACTTGAGATCGAATGCGAGTATACATCTCTTGTTTTTCCAGGTGTGTGTTGAATGCATTTATCCTGTCACAAGAAGAGTGGGCGGGGGTTAAGGTTGGATAGAAATCAAGGAGCATTTATGGAAGACTATAGTGTGTCTGAGCAAAATGTCAGATAGCATCAAGTGAGCAAAAAGCGTTTGAGCAAATATGAGTATACAGAATAAAAGGAGGGGTTGGGGTCCTTCTTAACACCTGACACCAAAGAAGCAGGAAATCGTTGAGGTCACTCTACCTCTCTTCACCCTTAGTGGTACCAGTGTCCCCATCAGTATTTCCGAGCCGTCAGCACTTTTATTTACGACACTGTCATCAATTCTGCCTCCACTCAGTGCAGCTGCCAGCCTTTACAACCTCCGTCAGCTGGTTAAGTAGATTGAATAAAACTTAAACGGTTCACTCAAATCTGCGTTGTGCAACTACCATAAACCCTAATGTTCTCCGTCGATGAAACAGCTCCCCCCAACACTCTGCAGCGGCTACTTTAACGGTCCAATGTGGAGGCTGAGAGAGGGAGGCGTTGGAGGTGATTTAACCTCGTTAGGTTTCCCCTCTCTGCTTTATTAGGAGGAGGAGAGGCGCTCCATCACTGCCGGCTTCCTCTCTGCCTCTCATCTCTCTCTGTCTCTCTGTTCACTCCTGCCATCATTAACCCCCTCTGTGTTCCTACAACGAAATGCAAGGAGAGCGTCCCTGGTGCTTCTTCAACTCCACGACCTCATGACCTCTAAGACTTGTTGACAGAGCTGAGTCGGTCTTAGTTTTGGCCTTATACCTGTCTGTTAATGTGAGTCCGAATGTCTGCCTGATTTCTGCTTAATGAATGCAAACTTGTGTGATGCTGTTTGTATTAACGGCTATGTTAAAGAGGTCCTATTATGCTTTTGGGATTTTCCTTTTGCTGTAGTGTGCAGGTAAATGGTCTGCAAAAGCTGAAATTCCTGTGTTCCCTGTGTGTGAAACGCCTCCATTGGACTCCTGTTTACTTCCATTACAGTGACATCACCTCTTACAGTGAATTACAAGGAGAGCGTCCTTAGTGCTCCTTCAACTTCACAACCTCATGACCTCTAACGGCCTTAATGCTTAATGAATGCAAACTTGTGTGATGCTGTTTGTATTAACGGCTATGTTAAAGAGGTCCTATTATGATTTTTGGGGTTTCCCCTTCCTTTATTGCAGGGGTTTTCAAAGTGTGGGAAGGTGAGCCTCCCCTCAGAAAACATAAGAACAGCGGGGCCCCCCCCCTCCCGATTATCATTGCTATTATTATTATTATTATTATTATTATTATTGTTGTTGTTGTTGCTATAATGCAGGGGTATTCAATTGCCTTTCAAAGAGGTCCAGGAAGAGAACATTAAATGCCCTGTTTTCGCTGTCTACCTTCCGCCATTTGAAATGACTCCGACTGTTTCTCTCTTCTTGTCTCGTCTCTGTGTGTGTTTGAATCTACCTTGCTGACTCACTGACTGCACAGATTTGATTGGCTGAGTAGCATCACCTCCTTAAAACATTAAACAATAACTTTTAAAAACCTTTTTATCTTTATGTTTTACACATTTCTTTAGACATTTTTAACATTTTCAACATCTTGGATGAATCCTTATATGCTCCCGGCAAAGTCAACTTTGCCTCCTTATTACACTCGTCCCTACTTTAGTGGGAACAATGAGTCTGCGTCTTTGATGTGCACAGGCAGATGATGCGGGGATGCAATGTAGACAAGAATAAACGCAGATCCTCCTCTGGCTGCAGCCTTGACCGGTACTTGCTTTTGATCAGAGTCAATGAGGAAAACCCGCACTCACACAGGTAGGCGGAGGTGAAGGGAATGAGCACTTTTACAGCCTTGTTGGCGAGGTGGGGGAACTCGGTCTCCACAGACAGCCACAAGTGTGCAAGTGACACACGTCTTCTGCCAGACGCTGTCTCCTCTCTCACTTAAGGTAACTTCACTAAAAATCGATCCATGTTGCCGCTCGCATAAAGTTAGCTGAAGTTAACTTGCTAGATTTCAATGTTTCTCTTAATTTTTTTCTGACGCTGCGTCTCCCCTGAAGCTCTCTTATTAAACCGAATGCTTGAGCAGTTCACACTTGATTCGTATGAATGGAGCAAATAATCAGGGCTTAAGTTGCATAAACTACGAATAAAGTGGCATTGTTGGTCAGTTAAAGGAGACAGGTCAGAGAGACAGACCTGGACAAACGGGTTGATTTTATTCTTCAACACATTGCACTTCAGTGACTTTTTGACTCCTTTGATTAAACTTTCATTACAATTAATTCCCTTCCAGACATGCTTTGCTCACACACACACACGCACACACACACACACACACACACACACACACACACACACACACACACACACACACACACACACACACACACACACACACACACACACACACACACACACACACACACACACACACACACACACACACACACGCACACACATGCACGCACGCACACACACATAATGCTTAATGCTAAGCTGATGAATCATAAAGAACAATGACCCAGTGTGTGATGGCGGAGGCGACAAAGATCTGGTTCCCTGACGATTCTGAGAGCGTTTTCTGGCCGTAACTCCAGACACTTTTGGCGCATTTCCACTGCAGCGGGTAGCCCCGTTTAAGCGTCCTTAATCATCCTCAAGCGGCCAGGCCAGTTTTTCGTGGCCTTTCCATATAGCGTAGCACCGGCTAGCGGGTACTTTTTCCCTCTTTTTCCGGCCCCAAAAAATCGTGGTTCTATCAGGCCAGGGCCAGGGCTGAACTAGTGACGTCAACACTCTCGACTGCTGATTGGTCAGAGAGAATCGTCACAAGATCGCGCGCAAGATCATCCCTAGCGTCGCATATATATCTAGAAGCAAGCTTGCAGCATTTTTGTAAACGGAGGAGCTACAAAAATGGCAACGTCAAAGAAAAGCACATCGTGGTCGACCGAGGAGGTGACGACGTTCCTACATCTCATTGGCCAAAAAAAAGCCGATCGCCCCGCCTACACTGCGTTGCTACCCCAGGTCCTAAACTGTAATGGAAATGCGCCACGGCCAGCGAAGCAGCCAGAGGCCTGAGCGAGGACGCTTAGAGACACTTAAATGGGGCTACCCCGCTGCAGTGGAAATGTGCCATTTGTGATCTGCCCATCCTGTCTCGTTATAAGAGAACACACACGTCTGTCTGCAGGTTCCCAGCGCGCTGCACAACACACATCAAAAACAACCTCTCTGTAAACCAACCTGATCTCACCAGAATGCGTGACTCCACCACGACTCCATAACACCGCATAGAGTGGCGAAGTCACGCCCATCTACTTCCGGTCCATGGGACCTTATTTCGGAGTCAATGGAGAGAGAAAACGTATCTTTCGATCCCGTTTGAATTGTGCCATGAATTACACATATGATGTTTGTCAATCTTAAAAAATAATTTCCATGTCAAAAAAAGTCACAGTTTGCCATAAAACTGTTGAAATATAAGACTATGAAAAATACACAACTAGAAAGACTACAAATCCCAGAGTAGCGTAAGTGATGTCACAATTGTTTTCCTCCACTAAGAGGTAGCTAAGATCAGCGTATAGATAGAATCTATCTATATGGCGCTGGCTAAGATAAGATAACTTTAACAAGATGCCTGTGTGCTTAGTAGCAGGTTGTTATCATACCAGCAATGGGTCTTGCTCGTTCTTTCACTTCCCGTCTGATAAAAGGACCAGGAGTGGCTGGATCAAGTTAGCTACCTAGCTAGTAGCTAGCACGTTAGTTAGCATTACAGCCTTGTCATTTTTATTAGCCTTAATATGAAGTAACATCAAGTAACCCAAAATGTTAAACAGTAAGAGTAGTAGTCATATTTCGTGAACCCTTTGAAGAGTACTGTCACCGGTGTGACCATTCTATAATACACAATTTAAGGCCGGGGGAGAAATGCTAACGCTAGCATCGGCAATCGCCAATCTTTTCTACTTCACGCTATCTGCACAAATGGTTGACATTAAACATTAAAAAGACCAGGCAGTTCAGAGAGAATCGAAGGAAGGCAGGCAGCTTTGCATGACATTCTTCTGGACATTGTGGTGATAGTGAGGGTAGTCAATCGTTTTGTTGAAAAGACAGTAGTGACGGCCATCTTGGTGACGTGTGTTGTTCTGCGGGACCAGAGATGTAGTTCATTGAAAATATGTTTCTAGAAGATATGTAGGAAATAAACGTATTTGAGATACGTTCATAACGAACGTAACGTGGGAGAGAATACGTTTCTAGCTAAACGTAATTGAGAATGCAGTTTAGTTCTGTGGGAAAGTAATTTTTAGGAGACAGGGTTGCCATAATACATTCTGACGAAAAATACAAATTATTATGAATACAAATAAAATAAAAGAAGCCTCCCGTGAGTTACTACAAGCTATAAAGTAGATTTAAAAAACCTTTTATAGAATAAAAGCTCACTGCTGGTCTGGACGTTGTACAAATGTGTGTGTGCGCCACGACAAAGGAGCCTCATTCACTTTACATTGGGGTTGTTTGCTGGTGCAGACACGTAAATGTAAGTGTTGCCAACTCCATAGTAAGGAAACTAGCTATTGGCTGTCCGAAAAGTCGCCAGAAGTCCCTAAATGACGTCATCGCCTAATTTGCATATCATGTAATGGCGGTAAAAAAAACGTTCCACCCCGTTCAAGGATCAAAACTTAAAACCACCAGAGTAAACCCAGACGACAGTAGATCAGAAATGTCTCTATTAGACAAAGTAGAAAGTAGAAATAGTTTTAATAGTTTTTAGTAGAAATCTCCCTTACAATAAAGGCAGTATGCCCGTGTGTCATCTCCAATAAATGGCTTCAACCATCCTTTAAACTCAGGGTTTGATTCCCACTCCTTTATGTACTTTTGTGAATACAGTTTAGACTGTGACATGATGACCAACGTGAATGTTTAGCTTGTGACAGAGAGGCACACACACAGTGGACGGGGTGATGAAGTGACTGAGGCTGTGTGAGGCAAAGCAAAGCAAAGGAAGTTATTTATTATAGTGTGACAATGAACACTATATGACAATGAAGAAACATTTTACATTTTACATTTAAATCCAGCTCAAAACCAGGACGGCTTGGCGCATGCGCAATTCATTTACAGTCTCGACGCGGGAGGGTGTGGCTGTCTCCTCTCTGCTCTGACTGCAGCTGAGCTGCTGCGGGAGGCAACTAGCGCATGTGAGTACTATGGGAGGGCAGAGCAGGGGCAGAGGGGCTCACGGCAGCACCCGCGGCTCGTTAACTGCTGAACAATACGTGAGTCTCCTAAAGTTAACAGATATTGTTCTAAACTGTATTAAAGTAAACATGTATTATTCTAAACTGTATTAAAGTGAACATGTATTATTGGGGACTGTTTTCAAGTAATCCTATATATATAACCTTCTCACTTACACACACTGACCCAGATACCAGCACACTGTAGTGCCGAGAGATAGGGAGTCAGAGGCGGTGCATCGAAGGTGCAAAGTTGTCTTTAATAGAGAGCTGCAAAGGACATGTTGTCGGGTCGCAGCCCGGGACGACAAGAGGAAGAACCAGGAGGGCACACAATATATATAAGGAACACACAACAGGTCCGTGTGGAAACAAAACCCCAATTGTAGTTCCATGTGTGAATTATGAACCAGTGTATCAATACGTGGTCACCACACAAGCCCCCCCAGAATTCAAATATGGCAAAATAAATCCTTGCGTCCGTGGAGGAAGCACCACAGGGGCCGAGGAGGGCGGGGTCGCAATTGAGGACCGGGCCATGGAACGGGCCGACGAAAGGAGGCAGCATGAGAGGGTAGGGACCCTAACGAGGGCGAGGGCACCCCCACCGGGGGCGGGCCGGAACGGGCCGTTGTAAGGGGGCTGCAGTAGTTGTCGTGGCGAACCCAGCAGGAAAAAGCGCTGCCCGGCCGCAGGCGAAGGCACGGCGGCGGCGGGCATGAAACCTCCGGAAGGACGGAGCGGAATCCCAGGAAGGCAGGAGCAGTCACCCCGGGAGGAAGGAGCCGTGGACAGGGGAGAAGCCAGACGGAGCGCCGTCCGAAGCTGCCGTCGAGGCCAACCGTGAGCCGCGGTAAGAGGAGAGGCCAGGCAGGGTCCCGGAGCGCGCCACCCACGGGCCAATGAAGGCATGGGCGACGTCCGAAACCGCCGAGGCGAAGGAAGAGGCCAGGCAGGGTCCCGGAGCGCGCCACCCACGGGCCAATAAAGGCATGGGCGACGTCCGAAACCGCCGAGGCGAGACGGGGTCCAGAAGCGTGCCACCCAGGCGCCGATGAGAGCGCGGGTGGCGTCAGAAGCCGCCGTCGAGGTGATGAAACGGCGAGAGGGTCCACACGAGGCCGACCAGACATGGTCGAACCTCCTCTCAGGCACCAGAAAAAGCTCAAAAAGGGCCGTACTGTCCACGGTCCAAAAAAGGTAGGTGAAATCGTGGGAGGATCCACACGAGGCCGACCAGACATGGTCGAACCTCCTCTCAGGCACCAGGAAAAAAAAACAAAAAACCTCAAAAGGTCAATAGCCGTTAGCAGCTAACCGTTAGCCGCTAGCTGGCAGCCGTCGGTAGCCGCTAGCCGTAGCCGTTAGCTAACGAGGTTAGCTGCTAGTCGTCGAAGGCTAGCGCAGCCTGGACGTGCAGCCGCACGAGCAGAAGAAAACAGCCCCAGGAGGTAGCAATCGGGTTCATCCCTACCCAGCGGGTCGTGCATCGTCTCCCTGTTGATTGGAAGACCGATGCGGGAATGGCGAGCAACGTCCCCAGCCATTCTGCGAGGCGTGCACCGAGCCTCAGTCCGCATGCCGGTGGCAGCAACGGACGATTCCAAAAATCCCCGGCATTTCGAGAAAGAAACCTGAGTTTCCTTTGCCGTGTTCGGGTCCGTCTCGGAAACTTCTGCGAGACTTATATGTCAGGGTCACCAATGTAGTGCCGAGAGATAGGGAGTCAGAGGCGGTGCATCGAAGGTGCAAAGTTGTCTTTAATAGAGAGCTGCAAAGGACATGTTGTCGGGTCGCAGCCCGGGACGACAAGAGGAAGAACCAGGAGGGCACACAATATATATAAGGAACACACAACAGGTCCGTGTGGAAACAAAACCCCAATTGTAGTTCCATGTGTGAATTATGAACCAGTGTATCAATACGTGGTCACCACAACACACACATATTCTTTTCAAGGTTCTTTCTGGGGCAATGTTTGATTGTCTGGGAAAGAATAGTTTTTGTGAAATATTCCTTGGGAAAACAAAGGACTGAATTCAGGTGCAAGATAAATATTGACTCTGTCCTTATTTACTTCCGAAGCTCTCACGCTCTGTTCAGAAGTAAAATACTTTTTCCCAAAACTCTGATTCGCTGTATTGGGCTCGACCAGAAGTGAATCCAACCAGTAAGAACACCTAGGGGAGTGAGCAGCCGACACAACTCCTCCCCACGGACTCTCTGATTCGCTTAGGGGTGAAATCGACCAATTAGAGATTTGGGGGGGGGGCCCAAATATGTCTATGTATACTGATGTTTATTCATGCATGATGCCCCCTGTTTCTGACTGGCTGGTCCCGATATCTGTATCGCACGGCAGTAGAGCGGGGAGCCCAGAGTGCTCTGTTACAGGGTAGGCTACTCTGTATTTTGTATTGGTTTTTTTTACCATTAAAATCAGATTATTGTTATAACTTTTATTCCGGTGTTTTGAACTCCTTTTTTGATTAATCTGACCAGGCTCATCTAACGGACGGCGCGGAGCGGAGGTGGGCTTTAAGCCACCACCACTGTGTTTGCTCCTACACTCCAAACACCAGAAAAGTCCCGGCATTAACAGCATTACAAGTCGTTAGATTAGTCGTTAGTCGCTTTTGAAAAAAATAAGTAGCCGGAGGGTTTGGAAAGCCGCCGAATATAACGACAAAGTCGCCAAGTTGGCAACACTGCGTGACTCCACCACGCAATGCGGTGTTAAGGAGTCGTGGTGGAGTCACGCATTCTGGTGAGATCAGGTTGCTGTAAACATGACAACATGGAAAAACATCAGCTGGTCGAAACGATGCAGCTGTGATCAATGCTGGACGCTCTTATAGTGTTTGAAGTTTCTCAAAAAAACACTGAGCTGCTGCGACGATGCTCGTCAAACATTCATCACAAGGATTTCTGTATCAAAAGGAACGTGTTAAAGTCCAACTTTGAACTTTAATACTCTTCGCAGCGCTATTGGTTTTGCTGATGATATAACATTTGGCAATAGAGACTCAGCAGCACTGCATGAATGAACAATCAGCAAACCAGCAATTGAATAAATACACAAGGACTATTCTGTCATCGCCAGACAGAGTATGGCCAGCATAGCATTATAGTCAGAGATAATCATCGTCCTATAAGGCCTCAATATTCCCCTGATGGTCAAATTACCTCCTGAGTTTAGGAAGAAAATGGCTTTCTGTGTATGTTTGATGTAAAATGCCATAGGGAAGTAAAAGAAGGTTTCTATGTGAAACATGATATAACAGTGTAGGGTTGTGTGGTATATAATGGTTTTATACCATGCAAAAATGGGATGAAGCCTAGTCAACTCGAGCAGCAATGATACATTCACACGTGACGCACCTCGTCCCTCTTACAACCAACCAAACACATTCTCCTAAACATGCCGCTCTATTGAAGCTGCAGGTCTTTCTGCCTCTGCCTCACTATGCTGCTGCCGCTGCTGCCGCTGCTGCCGCCGCTGCCGCCACTGCCGCCGCTGCCGCCGCTGCTGCTGCCGCTACTGTGTTCACGTGCTATTGCTGCGTTCATGTTCCTGCTGCTGTGTTTCATGTTGCTGCTGCTCGCCTGCCCCCCCCCCCCACCAAAAGACAAACAAGGTGATTGCGGTGCATGTAGACCAGCCAGAAACATTTCCCATTAACCAGGCAAATCAAAAGTTCTTATTAATGGTTCATTACTAATCTACTAAGCATGAATAATGATTGAACACGCACTAAGCCTTTAGTTACAATTAATAAACCTGGCACCACCATTTCTTATCAAAATTAATGTAAAAACGTTGAATATTTATTATTGCTTGCTTGATTTGATAAAGGGTTATTTCAACCATCCGCTTAAAAAACACTGCTTCTCAGGTTCAAAGATAACTCGTGATCAATGTGGCTCTCTGCCTTGTTTGATAAAGATGCTCGCCGTTTCTCAATGTTGAGTAGAGCTAGAGCCACTATTTCAAGTATACTACGTCATCGAGTGGCGCCGAATGCTGGGCATTTAAACCAAGGTTATGGCTAGAAAGGATCCGTCTTGTGTAAATATGACGTCACGTTCTCGTTATAACTCTCGTTGTAATCGGAGCGGCTCGGAAACACATCTACAGCAGTAACATGCAACATACACATTAATGCAGCAGCAATATTAATAGAGAAACAGCAGATATAATAGTAAAACACTGAAAGGGAACGTTGTATTGCACCAGGAGCTATCTTGGGACTTTCTTCTTTGAACAGCAAGATCGATAACACCGTATTTCAACAATCACACTCCCTGTAATTTACATAATTAATAGATAAACTGAAAGGCTGCCTGCCAAACGTAAACATTCAGCTGCGTGACTTGCAAACTCTCGCGAGAGTTTTACACAAGACGGATCCTTTCTAGCCATAACCCTTAAACCAAGCCCCCAGGAAGTGCGCTGGACTCTGAGGAAAATGTTCGTTGTGGCCAAACGGCGGTACTACACTTCCGTATCAGTCGCTGGGCCCGGAAATACTTTTTCCCATTGACTAACATTGGGAAAGAGACGTCTGTAAATCGTTGGGTAATCTTTTTTAAACTAAATAAACTACCCAGTATGAACGTTTGTATAGCCCTTATTAAAAACATTCGGTCCTCAAGTTGTAAAAAGTGCTAACAACGTTATTCTGAGAGTTTTTGTCCTCGGCATTATGAACGCGCATCTAACCCACGGGACGTTCATGTGACGTGTTCAGTACCACATGAGTTTTACCTTTACCCATGGATGCACAATAAGAACGGATTTTATGATTATATGAATACTTTCGTGACGTTTCGCTCTCTCAAGAGTTGGACCATTTTGTCTTCATGCGCCAATGAGCAACTCTCATAGGAATGAACGAGGCCCCGCCTCCCACGCTGTATCCAGTTCTTATTATACATCCATGGTTTAAACAGCATTTAAACAGTCCTTCTGCGCCACTCGATGACGTAGTATACTCGACATTGAGAAACGGCCGCTGAGTCATATTTCAAGTAGCAGGTATTTCTGTTTCAACAAAACTTGATGCACGCACTAAATGAAATCAGATTTCATCGCATATCGTGTCAAATACTTCTAGAAATGGAGAGGAAAGGGATTGTACCGTCGTGGGGCGTACAGGTTTTTTGTCATTATTGTTTCCACTTCTCTGTAGACCCCAAACATGCGTACAGATATGAAAACACTTTATTTTGAGGACCCTCATTGCCATAAAGCACTCTGGAGCTGCAACAAAAAGTTGTGCCAAATATTCTGCAGTCTAAGTTCCTTAAGTGATACAACTAGCTGTGAATACAATTTATAAACCACTCAGAGTTTTTGCATAACCTGGCACCACTGTTCTGATAACAATGCATGTAAAACACTTTAATATTTAGTATTGCTTGATTTGATAAGGGGGTATTTCTTCCATTCGCTGACACTGGTTCTCAGGTGATAATTCAAAGTTAACTCCTGATTAATGTGTCTCTCAGTGCCTTGTTTGTAAAAGAGTCATTTTCCACGTAGCAGGTATCTCTGTTTTTAACAAAACTCTGTCG
>NW_027639442.1:0-35000 GCF_949606895.1 Notothenia rossii | reverse complement strand
AAAAATTATTGTTTTTCTCCTCTTAGGCACAAAATGGACGCCGATCAGATCGAGAAGATCGCTAAAGACGCGAACGACACGTCGACTCGAGCTCACGAGCTGCTGCTGAAGACTCTGGAGGGCGAGAGCCGGACGAGCCGCGAGATCGACGAGCTCAACAAGAAGTACGACATCTTTAATTACATTTAGTTATTATATTATATATTTATATTTACAGGTCTGGTGGTGATGGATTATATTCAGTGTGCGAAATACGGGGGGGTCCGGGGGAGCTCGACCCCCCTGATTAACACCTGAGCCCCCCTGAAAGCCTCAACAGCAACATTTGAGGGGGGTCTCAAATTATAATATTTATTCGTCACTTGCAATGGTCACTAAATGTTTTTAAGCTTACTATGTCCAGTATTCATAATTCAAAGCATTTCCTCGCATTGCGTCGAAAACAGACGGCTCTTTAACGGTCGCATATTAATTCGAACGTTAGAATATAACATTATTTGACGGCACCCGGCAAATTTGGCCTAGCAACTGCTATGCAACTCCAATAAATGTATGTTTATTTTTTATATAGATGATAAATTCATAATTTTTCAAATGATTGATCCGAGAAGGATGTCAGCTCAGCTCAGTGAGGCAAAGGACTCTGAGTGTTTAGATAGTTAACTTTAGTCTAAGTTATCTCAGTGGGTCTCAGAGGATATTAGGTCCACACAACACCTATAAAAACATCACTTACCCTGCTTACACCACTCTGTGTGTGTGTGTGTGTGTGTGTGTGTGTGTGTGTGTGTGTGTGTGTGTGTGTGTGTGTGTGTGTGTGTGTGTGTGTGTGTGTGTGTGTGTGTGTGTGTGTGTGTGTGTGTGTGTGTGTGTGTGTGTGTGTGTGTGTGTGTGTGTGTGTGTGTGTGTGTGTGTGTGTGTGTGTGTGTGTGTGTGTGTGTGTGTGTGTGTGTGGAGTGTTGCAGTAGAAAGTCCCACTGTAGCGCCCGTCCCTCAATGGGAAACCCTACATGTTTGAGCACCCTCTATGAAACGTCAAGCTACCCCACACCACCCCCAAAAGAAAATCTCTGGCGCCGCCCGTTTCGACCGGTATATTGCGTAATAAACGGCAGATGGGGACCCCCCCCCGATTATTGACGGGTATTTCTTACAACTTCAAGAAAGTCAAAGTTCTAAGATGAAGCAATAATTCTGCACGAGTCAAATACTGAAACAAGTCAGACTTCTTAAGAAAGGTCAGAGAACTGGAAAAAAAATGCAAAAAATATCATCACATGTCACTTGTTAGACACTTTTATCCAAAGGGACTTCCATACTCAATACTGAGGACAATCCCCACAGGAGCACTTTGGGGTGAAGTGTCTCAGGGACACAACGACATGCTGACTGCAGTGGGGTTTGAACCTGTGACCCCTGATCCCAACACCAACGCTCTATCCACTGCGTCACACACCTCCCTATATATATATATTTCTGTATATATGTTTGTATTAATATCCACCCTTCTCCGTGATGTGTTCAGGTACACCGAGGCGAAGGAGCTGGCCAAGAGTCTGGAGAAGCAGGCCAACAAAGTGCAGGCGGAGGCCGAGGACGCCGGGAACCGAGCGCTGAAGATCTTCGCGAACCTAACCTCCATCCCGCCGTTCAACACCAAGACTCTGGAGGTCAGTGCCCCCGAGCATCATGGGGGATATTTAGGCTTTCTAATGTTCTCTTACGTTTACATTAGTGTGTGATTTACAGAGGGGGGAAGTAGTGGAGTACAAATACTTTGTTACTGTTCTTAAGTACATGTTTCTGGTATCAGTACTTTACTCCACTACTTATTTTTCTGACGACTTTTACTTTCTACTTCTCACATGTTGAACACAAATACCTGTACTTTCTACTTCTCACATGTTGAACACAAATACCTGTACTTTCTACTTCTTACATGTTGAACACAAATACCTGTACTTTCTACTTCTTACACTTTGAACACAAATACCTGTACTTTCTACTTCTTACATGTTGAACACAAATACCTGTACTTTCTACTTCTTACATGTTGAACTCAAATACCTGTACTTTCTACTTCTTACATGTTGAACTCAAATACCTGTACTTTCTACTTCTCACATGTTGAACACAAATACCTGTACTTTCTACTTCTTACACTTTGAACACAAATACCTGTACTTTCTACTTCTTACATGTTGAACACAAATACCTGTACTTTCTACTTCTTACATGTTGAACTCAAATACCTGTACTTTCTACTTCTTACATGTTGAACACAAATACCTGTACTTTCTACTTCTTACATGTTGAACACAAATACCTGTACTTTCTACTTCTTACATGTTGAACACAAATACCTGTACTTTCTACTTCTTACATGTTGAACACAAATACCTGTACTTTCTACTTCTTACATGTTGAACTCAAATACCTGTACTTTCTACTTCTTACATGTTGAACTCAAATACCTGAACTTTCTACTTCTTACATGTTGAACTCAAATACCTGTACTTTCTACTTCTCACATGTTGAACACAAATACCTGTACTTTCTACTTCTTACATGTTGAACTCAAATACCTGTACTTTCTACTTCTTACATGTTGAACTCAAATACCTGTACTTTCTACTTCTTACATGTTGAACTCAAATACCTGTACTTTCTACTTCTTACATGTTGAACTCAAATACCTGTACTTTCTACTTCTTACATGTTGAACTCAAATACCTGTACTTTCTACTTCTTACATGTTGAACACAAATACCTGTACTACCTGTACTTTCTACTTCTTACATGTTGAACTCAAATACCTGTACTTTCTACTTCTTACATGTTGAACTCAAATACCTGTACTTTCTACTTCTTACATGTTGAACTCAAATACCTGTACTTTCTACTTCTTACATGTTGAACTCAAATACCTGTACTTTCTACTTCTCTCATTTTCCAAACAGACTGGTTCCTTTAGTCTGAATGTGTGTTTCGTGGCGTGATCATTATTATTTAGAGTCATTGCGTGCCTATTGATTTGAACACGATCCGTGTATCCATCATTTCCTGGTCTTCTCTAAAGAAGAGGGACCAATGGAAACGTTGTCATGTTGCCGTTGGTCACCATGGAAACATTCATTAGCTAACAATGACATTATTGTTCTATTAATATAAAGGGAGGTCAGGTACTCTTTAAAACGGCTGCTAGTTATGGGTACTTTTTACTGAAGTACATTTCAAAGCCTCTTTACTTTGACTTGAGTAAAGAAGTTTAGTCAGTACTTTTTAAACATGAGTATCTGTACTTCTACTTGAGTAAAGGATGTGTGTACTTTAACATCTCTGGTCATTTATAAAGTTCGTGTTCCCACTGAAAGCCATTGAAAGTCAGCTTCACATCCGGAGCTTCAGGTTGAACGTTTTAATGTTCTCCACCAGATGGAGACATGTGGGAGGAATACATTCAAACACAACACACATGCAGCAACGCCAGCGTCCACACACACGGTGGAAATAAACATATATCAATGCATCATTGATGTATAAATATGTTTATAATACAGAAGTGAAAGAGTAATTATTTCCCACTGACATCCGGTCCCAAACACAGCAAATATAAAGTGTACTAAGACGTATTTCGTGTGTTTCAGGATGAGGCCAGTAAAATAAAGAAGGAGGCGTCGGACCTCGATAAGCTCATCGATAAGACGGAGAAGGAGTACAACGACCTGCGAGACGACCTGAAGGGCAAAGAGCAGGAAGTTCGCAAACTGCTGGACAAAGGACGCAGCGAGCAGCAGGTACTGCACTTCAATCTGTGTTCAATGAACCAGAAGAACATCATATATAACATGTTCAATGAACCAGGAGAACATCACATATAACATGTTACATTAACCAGGAGAACATCACATATAACATGTTACATTAACCAGGAGAACATCACATATAACATGTTACATTAACCAGGAGAACATCACATATAACATGTTCAATGAACCAGGAGAACATCACATATAACATGTTACATTAACCAGGAGAACATCACATATAACATGTTACATTAACCAGGAGAACATCACATATAACATGTTCAATGAACCAGGAGAACATCACATATAACATGTTACATTAACCAGGAGAACATCATATATAACATGTTACATTAACCAGAAGAACATCACATATAACATGTTACATTAACCAGGAGAACATCACATGTTACATTAACCAGGAGAACATCACATATAACATGTTACATTAACCAGGAGAACATCACATATAACATGTTACATTAACCATGAGAACATCACATATAACATGTTACATTAACCAGGAGAACATCACATATAACATGTTACATTAACCAGGAGAACATCACATATAACATGTTACATTAACCAGGAGAACATCACATATAACATGTTCAATGAACCAGGAGAACATCACATATAACATGTTACATTAACCAGGAGAACATCATATATAACATGTTCAATGAACCAGGAGAACATCACATATAACATGTTACATTAACCAGGAGAACATCATATATAACATGTTCAATGAACCAGGAGAACATCACATATAACATGTTACATTAACCAGGAGAACATCATATATAACATGTTACATTAACCAGGAGAACATCATATATAACATGTTACATTAACCAGGAGAACATCACATATAACATGTTCAATGAACCAGGAGAACATCACATATAACATGTTACATTAACCAGGAGAACATCACATATAACATGTTCAATGAACCAGGAGAACATCACATATAACATGTTACATTAACCAGGAGAACATCATATATAACATGTTACATTAACCAGGAGAACATCATATATAACATGTTACATTAACCAGGAGAACATCACATATAACATGTTACATTAACCAGGAGAACATCATATATAACATGTTACATTAACCAGGAGAACATCACATATAACATGTTCAATGAACCAGGAGAACATCACATATAACATGTTACATTAACCAGGAGAACATCACATATAACATGTTCAATGAACCAGGAGAACATCACATATAACATGTTACATTAACCAGGAGAACATCACATATAACATGTTCAATGAACCAGGAGAACATCACATATAACATGTTCAATGAACCAGGAGAACATCACATATAACATGTTACATTAACCAGGAGAACATCATATATAACATGTTACATTAACCAGGAGAACATCACATATAACATGTTCAATGAACCAGGAGAACATCACATATAACATGTTCAATGAACCAGGAGAACATCACATATAACATGTTCAATGAACCAGGAGAACATCACATATAACATGTTACATTAACCAGGAGAACATCACATATAACATGTTACATTAACCAGGAGAACATCACATATAACATGTTCAATGAACCAGGAGAACATCACATATAACATGTTCAATGAACCAGGAGAACATCACATATAACATGTTCAATGAACCAGGAGAACATCACATATAACATGTTACATTAACCAGGAGAACATCACATATAACATGTTACATTAACCAGGAGAACATCACATATAACATGTTACATTAACCAGGAGAACATCACATATAACATGTTACATTAACCAGGAGAACATCACATATAACATGTTACATTAACCAGGAGAACATCATATATAACATGTTACATTAACCAGGAGAACATCATATATAACATGTTACATTAACCAGGAGAACATCACATATAACATGTTCAATGAACCAGGAGAACATCATATATAACATGTTACATTAACCAGGAGAACATCACATATAACATGTTACATTAACCAGGAGAACATCACATATAACATGTTACATTAACCAGGAGAACATCACATATAACATGTTACATTAACCAGGAGAACATCATATATAACATGTTACATTAACCAGGAGAACATCACATATAACATGTTCAATGAACCAGGAGAACATCACATATAACATGTTCAATGAACCAGGAGAACATCACATATAACATGTTACATTAACCAGGAGAACATCATATATAACATGTTCAATGAACCAGGAGAACATCACATATAACATGTTACATTAACCAGGAGAACATCATATATAACATGTTCAATGAACCAGGAGAACATCACATATAACATGTTCAATGAACCAGGAGAACATCACATATAACATGTTACATTAACCAGGAGAACATCACATATAACATGTTACATTAACCAGGAGAACATCACATATAACATGTTCAATGAACCAGGAGAACATCACATATAACATGTTCAATGAACCAGGAGAACATCACATATAACATGTTACATTAACCAGGAGAACATCATATATAACATGTTCAATGAACCAGGAGAACATCACATATAACATGTTACATTAACCAGGAGAACATCATATATAACATGTTACATTAACCAGGAGAACATCACATATAACATGTTCAATGAACCAGGAGAACATCACATATAACATGTTCAATGAACCAGGAGAACATCACATATAACATGTTACATTAACCAGGAGAACATCACATATAACATGTTACATTAACCAGGAGAACATCACATATAACATGTTCAATGAACCAGGAGAACATCACATATAACATGTTCAATGAACCAGGAGAACATCACATATAACATGTTACATTAACCAGGAGAACATCACATATAACATGTTACATTAACCAGGAGAACATCACATATAACATGTTACATTAACCAGGAGAACATCACATATAACATGTTACATTAACCAGGAGAACATCATATATAACATGTTACATTAACCAGGAGAACATCATATATAACATGTTACATTAACCAGGAGAACATCATATATAACATGTTCAATGAACCAGGAGAACATCACATATAACATGTTACATTAACCAGGAGAACATCATATATAACATGTTACATTAACCAGGAGAACATCACATATAACATGTTCAATGAACCAGGAGAACATCACATATAACATGTTACATTAACCAGGAGAACATCACATATAACATGTTACATTAACCAGGAGAACATCACATATAACATGTTACATTAACCAGGAGAACATCACATATAACATGTTACATTAACCAGGAGAACATCACATATAACATGTTACATTAACCAGGAGAACATCACATATAACATGTTCAATGAACCAGGAGAACATCACATATAACATGTTACATTAACCAGGAGAACATCATATATAACATGTTACATTAACCAGGAGAACATCACATATAACATGTTACATTAACCAGGAGAACATCACATATAACATGTTACATTAACCAGGAGAACATCACATGTATATAACATGTTACATTAACCAGGAGAACATCACATATAACATGTTACATTAACCAGGAGAACATCACATATATATAACATGTTACATTAACCAGGAGAACATCATATATAACATGTTACATTAACCAGGAGAACATCATATATAACATGTTACATTAACCAGGAGAACATCACATATAACATGTTACATTAACCAGGAGAACATCACATATAACATGTTACATTAACCAGGAGAACATCACATATAACATGTTACATTAACCAGGAGAACATCACATGTATATAACATGTTACATTAACCAGGAGAACATCACATATAACATGTTACATTAACCAGGAGAACATCACATATAACATGTTACATTAACCAGGAGAACATCACATGTATATAACATGTTACATTAACCAGGAGAACATCATATATAACATGTTACATTAACCAGGAGAACATCACATGTTACATTAACCAGGAGAACATCACATATAACATGTTACATTAACCAGGAGAACATCACATGTTACATTAACCAGGAGAACATCATATATAACATGTTACATTAACCAGGAGAACATCACATATAACATGTTCAATGAACCAGGAGAACATCACATATAACATGTTACATTAACCAGGAGAACATCATATATAACATGTTACATTAACCAGGAGAACATCACATGTATGTAACATGTTATATTAACCAGGAGAACATCATATGTATGTAACATGTTGTATTAACCAGGAGAACATCACATATAACATGTTACATTAACCAGGAGAACATCACATGTATGCAACATGTTATATTAACCAGGAGAACATCACATGTATGTAACATGTTATATTAACCAGGAGAACATCATATGTATGTAACATGTTGTATTAACCAGGAGAACATCACATATAACATGTTACATTAACCAGGAGAACATCACATGCATGTAACATGTTATATTAACCAGGAGAACATCACATGTATATAACATGTTATATTAACCATGGGAGAATCACATGTATGTAACATGTTATAGTAACCATGGGAACATCATATGTATGTAACATGTTGTATTAACCATGGGAACATCACATGTATGTAACATGTTGTATTAACCATGGGAACATCACATGTATGTAACATGTTACATTAACCAGGAGAACATCACATGTATGTAACATGTTATAGTAACCATGGGAACATCACATGTATGTAACATGTTGTATTAACCATGGGAACATCACATGTATGTAACATGTTGTATTAACCATGGGAACATCACATGTATGTAACATGTTACATTAACCAGGAGAACATCACATGTATGTAACATGTTATAGTAACCATGGGAACATCACATGTATGTAACATGTTATATTAACCATGGGAACATCACATGTATGTAACATGTTACAGTAACCATGGGAACATCACATGTATGTAACATGTTGTAGTAACCATGGGAACATCACATGTATGTAATATGTTATATTCACCATGGGAACATCACATGTATGTAACATGTTATATTAACCAGGAGAACATCACATGTATATAACATGTTATATTAACCATGGGAGAATCACATGTATGTAACATGTTATAGTAACCATGGGAACATCATATGTATGTAACATGTTGTATTAACCATGGGAACATCACATGTATGTAACATGTTGTATTAACCATGGGAACATCACATGTATGTAACATGTTACATTAACCAGGAGAACATCACATGTATGTAACATGTTATAGTAACCATGGGAACATCACATGTATGTAACATGTTGTATTAACCATGGGAACATCACATGTATGTAACATGTTATATTAACCATGGGAACATCACATGTATGTAACATGTTACAGTAACCATGGGAACATCACATGTATGTAACATGTTGTAGTAACCATGGGAACATCACATGTATGTAATATGTTATATTCACCATGGGAACATCACATGTATGTAACATGTTACAGTAACCATGGGAACATCACATTTAAAATGTTACAGTAACCATGGGAACATCACATGTATGTAATATGTTATATTAACCATGGGAACATCACATGTATGTAACATGTTACAGTAACCATGGGAACATCACATGTAACATGTTGACGTGTTCTCAGACTGCCGATCAGCTGCTGGCCCGAGCGGACGCTGCTAAAGCTCTGGCTGGGGAGGCGGCGGAGAAAGGGAAGGCGACTTTCAGAGAGGCCGAAGGCATCCTGGAGGACCTGCGAGGTACTACATATTAACATGTCATAACATATAGATGTCTCTGTATCTAAATACTACTCACTCTAATCTTACATTAATGTGAGTTAAGTTATGTAAATGCTTATAAATCTACCTAACGGTTCAGTTTCAACGGGTTTCTTTTAAGGTGTTTGTTAGTTTTAAGGGTTCAATTAAGGAGTAATTATGGGGGGTTTGTTAAGGTCTTTGTACGTTTTCAGGTGGTAAATGAAGAGGTTTCTTTTTAAGGTTTCTTTTCTTTGTTTTAATAGTTAATTTAAGGCTTAATCAAGAGATTTATGTTAAGGTGTTTGTTAGTTTAAAGGGGTACATTAAGCAGTTTTTGTTAAGCTATCTGCTACTTTTAAGTGGCTATTTAATGATTAACTAATACATTTATTTTAAGGTGGTTTCAGTTTTAAGGGATACATTAAGGACTACTTCAAATGAATCTCTTTCTTAGTTTTTAGGGGGGAAACGGGTCCTTTGTGGCTCAATTTAGAGATTTATTTTAAGGTGTTGGTGCGTTTTCAGGGGGAAATTAAGGGTTAATTAGGAGGGGGTTTTAAATGTCATTAAGGAGTTTCTGTTAAGGTGTTTGTTCGTGTTTAGATGTTATTGAAGTTTTATCGTAGGGGTTTTTGTGTTTCCGGTGTCTCAGTTAACGTTTCCTCCTGCCTTCTTCTTCTCTTCCTGCAGACTTTGACCGCAGAGTGAACGACAACAAGACGGCGGCGGAGGACGCTCTGAAGAAAATCCCCGCCATCAACGCCACCATCATGGCCGCCAACCAGAAGACGCGGCAGGCGGAGGCGGCGCTCGGAAACGCAGCCGCCGATGCCCGGGAGGCCAAGGCCAAGGCGGAGGACGCAGAGAAGATCGCAGGAAACGTGCAGAAGGTAAAACGAAAGTTACGTTTGTAACTAGGGTTTGATGAATCCTGGATGACCGCCAGAGGCCGTGCTTAGCACTGGAGATCTTCTGTCTCGCGCAGGTCGAGTATTTATGTCAACAAAGTCACGTGTGACCTCGCATGACCCCGGAAAGCATGAGTTCCGGTGTTGTCAACGAGTTCAGTCCTATGGAATATTATCGCGGGAACACGAGATTCCGAGTGACCAAGAACTCTGGTGGTCATCCAGGATTCATAGAACCGTAGTTACATACGTAACTATCGATCTATTTCATCCATACTGACTTATATCAACAGTCACGAGGAAACCGGAGTACCCACCCTATAGGGATGGACTAGGTGGACTCTGCAGGAGGACCACACCCAACGGGTGAGGGGCGGCAACATTCACTCTGTAGTATCTGGTAGGGATGTAACGATATGCTGAATATCGCGGTATCGCGATAAATAAATGTCTCAATACCGTCGTGAGACCGCGATATTACATGGTTAATACTTTTTTTTCTTCTTTTTTTTTAAACCTTTATTTAACCAGGTGGTCCCATTGAGATCCTTGATCTCTTTTTCAAGGGAGACCTGTCCAACATGGCAGCAAGTAGGTTAGCATGAACATAAAACAACAGATCACACAAAAGGACATCGTATGTTCAGGGCTACATTTACACACCTAGAGACATTGACAAGTACCAACAGTATATTTATATCTCTCCTGTCAATAAGCCTCACCTTCTTGGCAAAAACTGTATTGTTTTTGAAGTGGTGGAGAGACAATGCACAGTTTGACCCACTGCTGTCACCCATGGCCAAAGCATATCTCTCTGTCCCACAGAGGTGGCGTTAGACTTTTTCGCTGTCCGTCATTTTGACAGACAGGATCGTAAAATTTTCGTCATAATCCAGGGTCTGAACTCGCCACTAACGTGTCGCGCTGAAACGGGGGGGGGGGGGATATTGTAAACGCCCAAACATCCCAGCTTCTACCTGGAAATGTGGACATGTTCATCTTCCTTATTATCGCGATATTATCGTACCGTGAGTTTTTGGTATCGTTACATCCCTAGTATCTGGCGAATGTGCTCTGGGATGCCCATGTGGCCGCGGCACATATGTCCTCCAGGGGCCCACCTCTCAAGGTCGCCCATGACATCGAGACACTCCTGGTAGAGTGGCACTTTGCTCCGGGTGGTAAGGGGCGGTCATTCGCCCTGTATGCCTGGGCAATGACGTCCACGATCCAGTGGGACAGGCTGCTTTGAGAGAGCACAGCCCTTTCTAGGACCACCGTAACAGAGAAAGAGCTGTTCAGACTGCCGTATGCCTGCGGTAGTCTGGACATAAGCTCTGAAGGCGCGCACCGGGCATAAGAGTCTTGACCTCTCCTTCCCCTCTCCTGATGGGGGGTCAAACCGTGCCAGCTGGATACGCGGATTGAAATGAGAGCGTGCCAGCACCTTAGGGAGGAACGCTGTATGCAGCCATAAAGTGACACCTGAGCCATCTGAGTTCCACCTCAGACACGAGCTGTTCACGGACAGGGCCTGAAGCTCACTTACGCGCTTTGCTGAAGTGATGGCAAGAAGGAAAGCAGTGTTGGCTGAGAGCCCCCTCAGTTCTGCCTGTGACAATGGTTCAAAGGGAGGCGAGCATAGGGCGTCCAGCACTAAGGGCAGGTCCCATGTAGGAGGGGACGTTCGGGGGGCGCACCTCAGGGCTCCCCTTAAGAAGAGGGATACCAGCATGTGGCTCCCCACTGTGTTGTGGCCACATGCACCCTGACGGTAGCGGGACACCGTCGTCCAGGAGGGACTGCAGGAAACCAAAGGAGAGCAGGCACCGAGCAATGCACTGGGTCCTCGTTTCGCCCTTGTCGCCAGTCAGAAAATAATTTCCACCTGTTTTCATACTGTATACGAGTAGACGGTGCCCTGGCATTGAGAATAGTCCTCCTGACAGGCTCTATGCAGTAGGGCCCTCCAGTGGCCCGACCCGCTGCTGAAGGCGGCAGGGGTCGGGGTGCCACATCCGACCCTCCAGCTGAGACAAGAGGTCCTCCCTGTTGCCTCTGACAACGGGGACTGTGCCAGCCAAACCTGGCGACGTAATAATAATAATAATGTCAGTATATGGATTTATTTAACATGTGGTTCTTCCTCAGGGCTCGGCGAAGACGAAGGAGGATGCAGAGAAGGCTCTGGAAGAAACCACCCAATTGGACGGGGAGGTGTCGGCCATGATGGAGCAGCTGGACGACGCCGAGCAGGAACTGAACCGCAAGAAGGCCGAGGCGGCGGCGGACATGATGATGGCCGGCATGGTGAGCACTCTCAGATAAATACAGAGCAGTTATTAATCACATGAATGGATTGGGATGTATATTATTTTTAAATGCATTACCCTTACAGTTTGAGGGGATTTAATGGCATCATTTAAGGTTCAAATTCACAAGTTCACCCTAAGTTTGTGGTAAAACTAAATCTCAGAAAACCCTTAAGTGTTAGGGTTTGATGGAAGTTTAGATTTAGAGTTAACGATTGGATACTGAAATATATCTTATGTTCACTTAATGCCTTTACATAGGTCTTGAAATGTAATTCAAGTGTTGATTGTTGTTGATAAAGTTAAGGGGTTTTACCACTCTGATCTGAAATTCAGTTTCTCTTCACGTCTTATTTATAAAATCTGTTTCCTGCTCCAGGCGTCGGACAACGCGAAGGAGGCGGAGGACAACGCCCGCAAAGCGAAGAGCGCCGTGAAGACGGTGCTGAGCACCATCACCGAACTGCTGGACAAGCTGGGTAACTACACCCCACACACACTCACACTTAAGGACAAATCAGATCTCCACTTAAGCATCAAGTTCCCAGAAAGAGCGCCGGGTAATTCTTTAGTGGCCAAACGGTGGAACTACAACTGCTGTGTCCCAAAGGTACTTTAGACTTTGGGAAAGAGACGTCTTTGGAGTAAATGATTAGCTAAATGAATACATTATAAAATGTAAGACCTAAAGGGTTCATCAAACACATTTGAAGAGCCTTGTTGTTACCATTGATTGAGTCGTTTCATGGTGCATAAACCTCATCATGATGAGTGGATGTGTGGACCGCCCGGCGGACCCTCAGATTCAGTATGAGTGAAACACAGAGGCTTGTTTGCACTGAGATGAGCTGAGGTGCCATCAGGTGGTTCATGGTCCTCCTCTCTCCTCAGGAAACATAGATCAGGTGGACCTGAGCAAGCTGAACCAGATGGACGAGTCCCTGAAGCGGGCGAAGGGCTCCATGGGCGCCAGCGATCTGGACCGGAAGCTGACGGAGCTGAGCGACGTGGCTCGCTCTCAGGAGGATCTCATCAACGACTACGACCGGCAGATCGTCCAGATCCGCGCCGACATCAACAACCTGAACGACATCAAGAACACGTTACCGGAGGGCTGCTTCAACACGCCGTCCCTGGAGCGGCCCTAAACCCACCCCCCAGTCCCTCACTTTACCAAAACACTTTCACATTTCTGTCAAAGAAGCCAACATTTCAAGCCACGGTTTTTTTTGTTCTGTAAGAGAAGCAGCTGTTTTAGTTTGGCAGCAGCGTGGTGACGGTAGATGAACTAAGCCGTGCAGAGAGAAAACCCAGAACCACAAACCCGACGTGACTGCACCCGCCAACAGGAACACGTATTACCCATCATGCAACTCTTCCCAGTCTGTCTGCAGCTGCTGGTTCACAACCAGAAAGCACACAGTGAAGGACTCTTCTTCTGCTCCTCCAAAGCCTGCAGTATTTCATTCACCAGCAGAGTGTGTGTGTGTGTGTGTTAGAGCAAACACACACTCTGCTGCAGAGGTTATCTTTTACATCCTGTGTGCACAAGACCCTTAGGATAATAACTTTAAAGCATAAATAAATAATGTGCCACCTTCATGTTGGTAAGTAGTGATTGAAGCCTCCTCAGTAAGTGAAGCCTACATTTACCAGCATGCATTGCGTCACATTCATTTAACGCTGTGCTGTGACAGTGACATCTCCTGCTGTAGTTGAACCTGATTGGACGACAGCTTGTGGAGTTGAAAGTGTTTCTCTTTGTTCCCTTTAAGGCGTGGCTGTTGTGGGAACGACAGAAGTTCTGATCTTCTTCCCTCGTGATGTGGATCTGAGTTTAGGGTTAAAGGTTATATTCTTCCATGCTCAAGATGCTAGCTTGTGTGTCACAGATACGAAGCCATAGCATGTGGGTCAGGCTTTCAGCTTCCAGGTCGGTCTCCACAGGTTCCCGCCCTCCTCGTGCACACCTGATGTAAAATGATGTCCAAGTGTTTCTGAAGCGCCTCTGAAACTCCTTCCTGCAGCTTGTCTCCTCCTCCTCCTCCTCCTCCTCCTCCTCCTCCTCCTCCTCCTCCTCATCCTCACTGCTAACACCTGCTTCCAGGCTCAATACAACACTATGCAACTTTGTACATTTTGCGTAGCGAGAACTTTATTATCTGATACACTGGTGCTAATAATTATTTCAAATGTTATATTTTTGTGTGAATGTTTTTTATCATGACATAGTGAGGAATGTGTTATTTGTGTAAATATATGCTTAAAGGATTCAGGAGCGGCTGCTTTTAAGAACGAGCGATGGCCCCCGATCACAATCACCTCCAGGTTCCATATATATAAATATCTGTGGTATTATTACTATCATATGCTTGCTTGTATACAAGGCTCCGTCGCTGCCTCACAGCGATGCCAATATTTCATTTGTGTTTCTGTTGGTTCTCGTGAGTGAACTGAATATTCTCATTTAGTTGTTTTGAGCTTTCAGGACCTCTGAACTGATCCGCTCGCCCTCATGGAGACTGTAAGCTCGGCCACTCGTTGCTATCCTAGTTTTAATTAGTGTTTTTGTGCCTTAATATAAAGTTCAGAGTTAATCACGCTCCACTTTTTATCTCACACAAATGTCCTTGTGTGCTGAAGCAGGGTTTGAATCTAGTTTGAAATCAGGTCCTTATCAGAGAAAAGTGCAGCAGCCAATCAGCAGCTGCATGTCAAATATGCAATCATGCCTGCAGCTAACAGAGTCCTGACGTGAACCAGGAGACGTTGAGACCCCAAAGTGTGATGAGAGAGGTGTAGAGGAGGGTCTCGAGCTCTTAGAAACTGCCAGATGCTAACCTGCATGTTGGGACATTCAAACAAACAGCACAAGTTGTGTTAAATAGCATTAATGCAGACGATGGTTTGGCAGATTTGGACAGTTTTGGGAGTTTATCGAGGAAGCTGAGTCCATTTCTGACCTAAGGATCAAATATTGCACTTCAGAGTCCCATACCACTTTCAAATCAACACAGAATTTATAACAATCAGCGAGGGACTTCAAATATGACCTCTTTCTGCAGGGCCGTGGGAAGTAGGGGTGCTGAGGGTGCTGCATCACCCCCTGGTGGAGGACAGGGGATCTGCACTTCCACAAGATATAATACAAAAAAAACAAATTTTCAGCCTTGATGTAACAACATTCATAATTAAGTAAAGATAACACCCTTTTCACCCCGGTTACATTTTCCATTTGCCCTGTACGATGGCCGCTGTAGTGATGAAAGTGGGGGATGTTGGCTTATCAGGCGCCCGCAGCTCACAGCCAAAGTGAGAGAGAGAGAGATAGAGAGAGGGGGTGCACCGGTACCGGCGGGGATTGTTGTTAGCTTCTGCTGCGCTAACGGATATAAGAAGCTGTTTCTACAATAATGTGGAGGGAGAGTTCTGTCCTGTCAGACTGAGAGGCTCAGTGAGGTAAAGGACTCTGAGGGCTTAGATAGTTCACTTTAGTCTAAGTTATCTCAGTGGGTCTCAAACGTTTTGATCACAATTTATGTAAACAAATATTTCCAAGGCACTCCTTTATAATTATTAGGATTAATAAAAACAGGTTTGAAATCATTCCAATGTATACTATAGGACAGTAAACCAAAAATATTGTTTAAAACTGGAGAGATTTAAAAATATGCATAAATAAATAAATGTTAACTAGGTAAAATAAGATATGAATGAACAACACAAATAAAATAAGTTACATGTATTTGTTATTGGCTATGGTAGGTTATTGGAAATGTTCACATACTTATTTGATTAATAAAATGCAAACCGATCTTTTTCATATTGGTGTTTGGAGTTGTACCCCCTAGATCAGTCTCTAGTAATTGGGCACTCAAAGTGCACCAGATTGATGCATTTTACTTTAAAATGTTAAAAGAATCTTTCGGGGGGGTACCCCCAGACCCCCCGAGAGGATGTGAAGTCCACCCCCCAATTAAAACATGTTATAATACTAAATACATTTGAAGCCTTTTTATATAAGCTGTCCACCATGTCAATATGTTTCTCTGTTTGCAGTGTATTGGTCTTTTGTAGAGGTTTTTCATTGCCAGCTAAAATCTTGCCTATAGGGCACATTGGTCAGAACCAGCCCTGGTGTCATCTCCACAGCACCCCCCATTTGAAACATGTTCCCACGGCTATGTCTTTCTATTTGAAACTACCATCGTTGATCCTGAAAATGTCAGAAATGGACTGAGTGTCCTCACTACCCCCAACACCTCAACAAAACGGTCCAAATCGTCCAAGCCTTTGTCTAACTATTGTCCTCAAAAGCTAATCAACTCAACTCATGATAACGGTGAGAATGTCCCAACATCTGCAGGTTAGCACCCAGCAGTTTGTCTGAGCTGCAGACCCTCCATGTCTCTAAGGACACTTTGGGGTTTCATCAGGGTCTCTGAGCTGACCGACTCCTCACCAGCCGGAGCCCTGACTGAGTTTCACAGAGATGTTCCCCACGTGTTTCTGTCCTCCATGGTTCCTCTCCTCCCTCCATGCAGGCTGCAGGAGGTGCAGCACACACACTGATGTATAAACAGTATTCTAAGTTATAATGTACCACTTATTTGTATTGTAACCTCTTGTCTTGGACATGTGTGCTGGCCTGCAGCTCCTTTTGATGTTCTGTTTCCTGTGAGGACCTGAGCGACCCGTTCACTGCCTGTAAATCCTAACATTTGAATAATAAAGAAACATTACTACAGGAAGCTCCGAGTCAGCGTCTGTTTTATCTTCAACTGGACAGAAAACAAGTGTGCACACAGGGCCGTCCCTGGCCAACATGAGGCCCCACGCAAAGTTATATGTTTTGCGAGCGCCGCACTAATTACGCCGCATAAGCACATAGGTGCGCCGCATTTTCAGCTCAGTTGAGGCACCGCAAGACGAGGCCCCCTCCGCAAGGCGAGGCCCCCTCCACAAGACGAGGCCCCCTCCGCAAGGCGAGGCCCCCTCCACAAAACGAGGCCCCCTCCGCAAGGCGAGGCCCCCTCCGCAAGGCGAGGCCCCCTCCGCGAGACGAGGCCCCCTCCGCAAGGCCCCCTCCGCGAGACGAGGCCCCCTCCGCAAGACGAGGCCCCCTCCGCGAGACGAGGCCCCCTCCGCGAGGCGAGGCCCCCTCCGCGCACTTCTGGACCCCGTCTGGCCTCTCCCTTGTCGACGGCTTCTTCCTCCCGGAGATACTGCTCCATCCTTCCGGGGACTTCATGCCCGCCGCCGCTGTGCCTTCACCTGCGGCCGGTCAGCGCTCCTCCCTGCTGGGGACCACCGGGATATTCACGCCCGTCCCCACGTCGCAGCACAGCGACCCAGCTTTCTACGGCTGGCGGATGGTGTCTTCATTCGCCACGACGCCTACCACGGCCCCCTTAAGAGGGCCGTTCCATGGCCCGCCCCCCACCCCCCGGTTGGGATGCCCTTGCCATCGTTGGGGCTCCGACCCTCTCCTGCGGTCCCCTTCCGACGGCCCGTTCCATGCCACGGCCCTCGTCTGCAGCCCCTGTAGTGCTTCCTCCCGGACGCGAGGATTGTGCCATGTTTGAATTCTAGGGGGGCTTGTGTGGTGACCACTGTATAACATAATTCAATAATGGAACTACAGGTTGGGGGTATTGTTCCGCACGGACACTTATGCCTACTGTACCTCCGGGGTATACTGTTCCCTCCTTCCTTTCTCTTCTCTTCCCGGGCTCCGACCATGGGGCTCCGACCCAACATGTGCATTTCTGCTGCTCAATAAAGCCAGCTTTGTACCTTCATTGCACCGCCTCTGACTCTTTTCTCTCGGCACTACAATATACATATATTTACCTTTATTTTTACATCTCATTTTGAACATTCTTTATTTAACTTCCTATAATATATAAATATTTGTAATTATTTTATTTGTATAGGTCATCCATTCTCTACCTCCTTAATTATTTAATAATATTATTTGTATTTAGAGGTTTCCAGAAACAGCCCACTGTTACCTTTTTACTAACGGTATTTCGGCACCGAAACCGTAGTTTCGAATACACACCGGTAGTTTCTGACTTGGCTCGTTGTCAGCCGGTAACCAGCTGCCCAGATATTTCGAGGGGGAAAAGGATGAAAATGGGGCGTTCGGGTGCCGTGGGAAGAACCTCCGTTTATTCACGTTCTTCAGACTAATCAGTTACATTGACACTGTATTGCATACATACAGAATAGTTACTTTTCCTTTTCTGACCACTGTGGATGTATAACAATATAATTAAACAACTTTAGCTTCAGAGCATAGAATTACTCTGGAACTCTTTTTTTTTTTTTTACTGAGTTAGGAACTAACCCACTGACACCCTGACTCAGGTTAAACTTTAACAAACCCTAGTGACTGACCCAGTCACCTAACATGTCAGGAGCTCTGCAGAGTCGTTGGGGTCTCTGTAGAGGGGTGGAAATCCGTAGGGGACCACTAGCCGGGGCCCTGGAAGGGCGCTGAGTCCGAGGGAGTCTGTCATGAAGCCAGCTGCTGCTCGGCGTAACTGGCGGTGAAGAACCTGGGTCCTCGAGGGTCTCCACAGCTGGATCCTCTGCGTCTGATGGGGGATCCCACAGGTTGAGAGGCCCGATGACTGTGTCAGATGAGTTGAGGTCTGGCTGAGGGGGCGGCACGTCGACAGGCGCCCAGGCTTCTGTGTCTTTGAACACCCAGCTGTTGTCTAATGGGGTCCTGGAATAATAAGGCTTGAGCTTGTCATGGTGGACAACTTTGACTTTGGCTCTGGGGCTCTTTTTGAGTCTATAGATTAGGTCATCCAACATGCCTACAATGAAGGGCCCTCGTAGGATGGCAGAAACTTTCGTACCTTGTTTGTAACCCTTTTGGTGCCTTTAGTCAGGTGCCAGACTACATCTCCCACTTTGTGTTGGGTTTGACAAATGGTTTTGTCATACTGTCTTTTAGCTCACTCAACAGATTTCCCAAGAGCTTCTCGTGCCAGCTGGTGAGACAGCTCCAGACGTTCTCTCAGTTTCATGACATAGTGAGGGGGGGTGTTAGTGTCGATATTGTCATTCTCAGGTGGCAAACCAGCGACCAGGTCGACTGGCTCAGTAACTTCTTTTCCAAAAAGCATCATATTTGGTGTCAATCCGGTGGAGCTGTGACGAGTTCCTCTATAAGCCATGAGTGCATAAGGAATCATGAGATCCCAGTCCCAGTGACATCTGTCTGCAGTGGTAGCCAGGATTTTTGCAGAGTGGCATTAAAGCGCTATACCTGTCCCTCAGACTGTGGGTGAAATGGGGTAGTTCGAGTCTTGTCAATCCCCATCCCTGGAAAACAGCTGACTCGAAATGTGTGCCCTGGTCACTGTGCAAGCACTGGTGAGCTCCGTACCTACACACCCACTCAGAGGCGATCTTTTCTGCCACTGTGGATGCTTGCTGGTCTGGGACTGGATAGGCTTCTACCCACTTACTGAAGTAGTCTTGCACTACTAGTATGTAGCTATTGTGTCTCTCTGTTTCATTTAAAGGGCCCATCACATCAACAGCAATCCTCTCCATGGGGGCACCGACTCGCACCGTGCCCAAAGCCGCTCGAGGAGTTTTCTTCGGGCGAGCTTTAGCAGCACAGCTGGGGCAGGTGCGGCACCAGAGTGTGACATCGTCTTTCATGTTATACCAGAAATATCTGGTTTGCAGGCGTGTGAGAGTTCTTTCTACTCCAAAATGGCCTCCCACAGGACCATCATGCATCTGCTCCATCACTGAACTGCGGTACATATGAGGCAGCACAATCTGGGGGTGAAACGTTGTTCCTTCAGTGCTATAATATTTCCTCATTAGCACTCCATCTTTCTGGTAAAGTCTATTCCACTGTGCCCAGTATGATTTAGCAGCGGGGCTGAAGTGTGCTATGTCTGCATATGGCAGCCGGCCTCTCCCTTCATCCATCCACTTTTTTACTGGTGTAATGTCAGGGTCAGATTCCTGAGCCATTCTCAGCTGTTCTTGAGTCCAACCAGAGAATAAGCTGGTGTTGGGAATATCACTGGAGGAAACTCTGGCTCAGCTACCCCCACTGGAAGAAACTCTGGCTCAGCTACCCCCACTAGAGGAAACTCCGGCTCAGCTACCCCCACTGGAGGAAACTCTGGCTCAGCTACCCCCACTAGAGGAAACTCCGGCTCAGCTACCCCCACTGGAGGAAACTCTGGCTCAGCTACCCCCACTGGAGGAAACTCTGGCTCAGCTACCCCCACTGGAGGAAACTCTGGCTCAGCTACCCCCACTGGAGGAAACTCCGGCTCAGCTACCCCCACTAGAGGAAACTCTGGCTCAGCTACCCCCACTGGAGGAAACTCTGGCTCAGCTACCCCCACTGGAGGAAACTCTGGCTCAGCTACCCCCACTAGAGGAAACTCTGGCTCAGCTACCCCCACTGGAGGAAACTCCGGCTCAGCTACCCCCACTAGAGGAAACTCTGGCTCAGCTACCCCCACTAGAGGAAACTCTGGCTCAGCTACCCCCACTGGAGGAAACTCTGGCTCAGCTACCCCCACTGGAGGAAACTCCGGCTCAGCTACCCCCACTGGAGGAAACTCTGGCTCAGCTACCCCCACTGGAGGAAACTCCGGCTCAGCTATCCCCACTGGAGGAAACTCCGGCTCAGCTACCCCCACTAGAGGAAACTCCGGCTCAGCTACCCCCACTAGAGGAAACTCCGGCTCAGCTACCCCCACTGGAGGAAACTCTGGCTCAGCTACCCCCACTAGAGGAAACTCTGGCTCAGCTACCCCCACTGGAGGAAACTCTGGCTCAGCTACCCCCACTGGAGGAAACTCTGGCTCAGCTACCCCCACTAGAGGAAACTCTGGCTCAGCTACCCCCACTAGAGGAAACTCCGGCTCAGCTACCCCCACTAGAGGTTGCTCTGGCTCAGCTACCCCCACTGGAGGTTGCTCTGGCTCAGCTACCCCCACTAGAGGAAACTCCGGCTCAGCTACCCCCACTGGAGGAAACTCTGGCTCAGCTACCCCCACTAGAGGAAACTCCGGCTCAGCTACCCCCACTGGAGGAAACTCTGGCTCAGCTACCCCCACTAGAGGAAACTCTGGCTCAGCTACCCCCACTGGAGGAAACTCCGGCTCAGCTACCCCCACTAGAGGAAACTACGGCTCAGCTACCCCCACTGGAGGAAACTCCGGCTCAGCTACCCCCACTAGAGGAAACTCCGGCTCAGCTACCCCCACTAGAGGAAACTCTGGCTCAGCTACCCCCACTGGAGGAAACTCTGGCTCAGCTACCCCCACTGGAGGAAACTCTGGCTCAGCTACCCCCACTGGAGGAAACTCTGGCTCAGCTACCCCCACTAGAGGAAACTCTGGCTCAGCTACCCCCACTGGAGGAAACTCTGGCTCAGCTACCCCCACTAGAGGAAACTCTGGCTCAGCTACCCCCACTGGAGGAAACTCTGGCTCAGCTACCCCCACTGGAGGAAACTCTGGCTCAGCTACCCCCACTGGAGGAAACTCTGGCTCAGCTACCCCCACTGGAGGAAACTCTGGCTCAGCTACCCCCACTAGAGGAAACTCTGGCTCAGCTACCCCCACTAGAGGAAACTCCGGCTCAGCTACCCCCACTAGAGGTTGCTCTGGCTCAGCTACCCCCACTGGAGGTTGCTCTGGCTCAGCTACCCCCACTAGAGGAAACTCCGGCTCAGCTACCCCCACTGGAGGAAACTCTGGCTCAGCTACCCCCACTAGAGGAAACTCCGGCTCAGCTACCCCCACTGGAGGAAACTCTGGCTCAGCTACCCCCACTAGAGGAAACTCTGGCTCAGCTACCCCCACTGGAGGAAACTCCGGCTCAGCTACCCCCACTAGAGGAAACTACGGCTCAGCTACCCCCACTGGAGGAAACTCCGGCTCAGCTACCCCCACTAGAGGAAACTCCGGCTCAGCTACCCCCACTAGAGGAAACTCTGGCTCAGCTACCCCCACTGGAGGAAACTCTGGCTCAGCTACCCCCACTGGAGGAAACTCTGGCTCAGCTACCCCCACTGGAGGAAACTCTGGCTCAGCTACCCCCACTAGAGGAAACTCTGGCTCAGCTACCCCCACTGGAGGAAACTCTGGCTCAGCTACCCCCACTAGAGGAAACTCTGGCTCAGCTACCCCCACTGGAGGAAACTCTGGCTCAGCTACCCCCACTGGAGGAAACTCTGGCTCAGCTACCCCCACTGGAGGAAACTCTGGCTCAGCTACCCCCACTAGAGGAAACTCTGGCTCAGCTACCCCCACTAGAGGAAACTCCGGCTCAGCTACCCCCACTAGAGGTTGCTCTGTGTGAGTACATATGGCAACTTCAGCTGTACTGTCTGTCAGGTCGCGCTGGACCCCCTTATGCTGGTGTCGCTCGCTGTCATGCTCTGTCACTGTGCAGGGGCACGACTCCCTGCAGGGCCTCCTGGAAAGTGCGTCTGCATTTTGGTGGTGTCTCCCCGGTCGATGAACCACCTGAAAATCATACTCTGCCAGCTTCTCTAGCCAGCGGGCCAGCTGTCCCTCTGGTTCTTTTAACCTGGTTAACCAGCGCTGGCTGCTGTGATCAGTCCGGAGAGTGAATGGTCTGCCAAGCAGGTATTGTCTGAAGTGACAGGCAAACTACACGCCTGCCAGAAGTTCGGTGGTGCAATAGTTTTGTTCTGTGGCTGACAACCTCCTGCTTCCATAGGCTAGCACCCTCTCCTCACCCCCCTGGATTTGGGAGAGGACTGCTCCGATTCCCCAGTCACTAGCATCGGTGTCGAGAAGCATCTCGCCGCTGTCAAGCGGGTAGCCTAGGACAGGAGCTGTTGACAGTCGTCCTTTCAGCTCTGTGAATGCCTCCTGACATTCCTCTGTCCAATTAAATCGTGCATACTTTTTGGTCCGCTCGTGAAGAGCTTTAGCTATCGTAGCAAAGTTTTCCACAAAGCGTCTGTAATATGATGCCAGGCCCACAAACTGACGTACCTCAGAGATGTTACGAGGCGTAGGCCACTCTGCCACTTTCTTCACCTTCTCTGGATCAGTAGACACACCCTGGGCTGAGACAATGTGGCCAAGGTAACCCACCTTCTCCCGGAAAAGGCAACACTTTGACGGTTTCAGCTTCAGGTTAGCTCCTCGTAGCCTGGCGAACACTTCACTGAGCCGGCTTAGCATTTCGGAACCGTCCCGCCCAAGGACGATGATGTCATCGAGATACACCAAGCAGGTCTCCCACTGCAATCCTGCTAATACTCTGTCCATTAGCCTCTGAAACGTGGCACAGTCCAAAGGGCATGACGTTCCATTCAAAGCCCCTTGCGAGTGCAGAAAGCTGCGGCTTTGCGGGCCCTTGGTGTCAATTCCACCTGCCAGTAGCCTGAAGTCAAGTCTAGTGCACTGAAGTACCTGGCAGTGGACAGTGTGTCCAGAGTGTCCTGAATACGTGGCAGGGGATAGGCATCTTTAATAGTCCTTTCGTTAAGGGGTCTTTAATCCACACATAATCACGGGCTTTGGTCTTTCTTCCTCACCATGACAATAGGTGCAGCCCAGCTGCTGTTGCTGGGACGGGCTACACCAGACTCCAGGCTCTGCTGTACCTGCAGATCTGCAGAAATCTGTTTGTCTCTGGCCATTCTGCGTGGCGGCTGCTTCACAGGCTGCCCAGGAGTAGTCTGTATGTCGTGCTGCACTAAGCTGGTGTGGCCAAGGTCAGTGGGCCCGGTGGAGAAGACATCACCGAACCTCCTTAGCACGTGAGCTAGCCCGGCTCTGTCCTCCTCAGACAGGTGAGCACAGCTCTCTGCATACATGTCCTGTAGATGGCTGGGCACAGATATAACATGAAAGTCATTGGGGTCTGATGTTACTGGGGACTTGGTCGGATGGAGATCCACTACCCCCAACACCTCAGCTGGCTGAAGAACTCCGACCACCACCCCTCTCTTCAGAGTAACAGATGCAGGACTAGGATTGTAAATCCGCATGGGAATGTTGGGGGAATGCCGGGTGTGTACAACAACACGGGCTGCCAGGACGTGCTGTCTCTCAATAAAGCCTTTAGTGGGGGTCAGCACCATATCTTTATTGACAGCAGAGCGGAGACGGGCAGTACCAGGCACCTACTCACACCCCGACTCCAATACTGTTGTGCGGGATACCCTGACGAGGTGCACTTCAGGCTGTCTGCTGGGTTTTGAGCGAGGCACTCTCTCACGAAGAGGGTGATTTCCCTGCGGCCATAGTCCAAGTGAGCATGTGACTGCAGCAGAAAAGGGTGCCCCAGGATAACCTCTGTATTTTCAGCTGTGTCTGCCATAATAAAGTTCACATTGGTTACCTTGCTTCCGGCTTGAACTGGCAGGTTGACTTCCCCTCGGACAGCGATGCCCTCAGGACCGATGCCTTGTAACACTTGTACGATGGATGGCTGGATTTGAGGCCTCGATTGAACAGGAATGGCGTTGAAGTGGCGGAGGGGGAGTACATTCCTCCGAGCAGTCGAGCAGAGCACACAGTTCATGTCCCTGTATCATTGACCCGCCCTACTGTATCAGTGTCCGGATACTCATGTCATCATCAGAGCCTTTATTGCATGTGACCACCGTACCTGAGTCAGGAGCTGGAGTGTTATTAGGTGCATGCTGTTTGCCTTTTCGGGAAGAGGGACAGTTCCTTTGTATGTGCTCTGTTAGGCGACCACTGCTGGTTAAACCTCGGTGCTTTACTCTGGGTGCTAGCGGCCTCCGCAGCCCACTCTTCAGACACCCCGAAAGCCTCCATACAGGCGGAAACATTAGCATTTTCGTGCACCATAGCTGCCCTGGGTCTCCGCTCTGCAGCATTGCGATAACCAGACTGCATTAGCTGTGTGACGGCTCTGGCAGCTCGACTGGTGGCTTCATACCTGTGGGCTATCTCGTAGGCTCTAGCCAAGGTGCGCGGCTTATCCTCCAGTAGTCTTTGGATCACGTCTGCATCGGCAAGGGCGTTGGTGAAAATCTCCACACTGATGACGTCCTGCTCCGACTCATTACGGTCAGCATACACCATTGGAACTTTTTCATAGATGTCGTCTCTAAACAGGTGCAGGGCCTCCCCCGGTCCTCTGACTCTCTGTCTCAGTTCAATGCCTATGGCAGCAGCATGCTCTGAACATGGTCCGTAGGCCGCCTCAATCTCACTCACCATCCGCTGCGAGCAGATCTGGGGTTCTTGTGGATGATGGCAGCCGCAGGTCCAGTCAAGCTGAATCTGAGATGCACAGCCATAGTCCTCTCTGACCAGTGGTTAGCCTCAGCACATCCTTCAAAATGGAAGAGGAAGTCTCTCCATGAGCCAGCCCCATCAAACTGGCTTGGGCGTAATGTTGGTATTCTCTCTCTGTGTCCACGGTGTTCATCTTCATCACTTGAGTCCATAGTCCTCTCTGTGTGCTGCACGAGCTGCAGAGCTGCGTGGTTCAGACCAAGCTCTCCTCATGTTAGGCCGATCACACTCACACTGGCCAGGTGCAGTCCCACAGTGCACAGCTGTGTGAGCTTGTACTTTACAAGGCAGTGTGGCAGGCTGCTGCATACAGGGTGTTAATGGTGACACTGGCAGCTGAAGGCACTGTGAATGAGCTGAGTAACTTGGGATGGTTGGCATAGAGTGGCTATAGCCCATGGAGGTGAAAGGATGAGCTGGTTTAGCTGAAGTTGATGCCCTGCTCATTAAACGGTCACATTTTGGTGGAAAAGTGTTAGAAACTCACTGTTTGGCTGTACTTGCTCCTTTGTCGGCATGATGAAAGGGTTAGTTGGCGCCAGTGATGGTTCCGGCGGCGTGGCGTAGCTTGCGGCTCCGGCTAGCGTTAGCTCCGTGCTAGTGAGAAAGGGGTTGGTGCAGTCCCCATATCCAGTGTAATCCATAATTGTCTGTTCAAACATGTCCACCTTACTTTGACCAGCCTCATCAATATTTACCAAGAATGGATTAGAGCTTTTCCGTGGGCTTTTTCTATTTATTTGATACTATATCAGATACTACCTCTGGAGCCCTTCGTGGCAAAAATGTACACGCCCATAATAACTGCTATTGAATCATACATCAATATCTTTTTCTACTTTCTTTTTCATGAATCACATAAACAACTTCTAACGTACTGAAAACTACCGAACATTCAATCATTTTCAGGATGTTAACCCTTTAAATGCCTGTTTCATTATTTTCATCATTTCTCTCAAAAATGCCTCTGATTTCCATTCAGACCACATTTTTTGATCTCACTGCCATTGCAGTATAAAACCATGCGTTTTGTAATGTCAGCATTTCATTTAGAAGAAAAGTAGTGATATTTGATATTTCTACTCTATTCCAACAGATTACACCATTTTCCCGCTGTAGGCCGATGCATGACATTCTTACCAGGGGGGGCCCCGAGAGTGGTGTGTGTGTGTGTGTGTGTGTGTGTGTGTGTGTGTGTGTGTGTGTGTGTGTCTGTGTCTGTGTGTGTGTCTGTCTGTCTGTCTGTCTGTCTGTCTGTCTGTCTGTCTGTCTGTCTGTCTGTCTGTCTGTCTGTGTGTGTGTGTGTGTGTGTGTGTGTGTGTGAATGTTCGGTAGTTTTGGGTACGTTATAAGTTGTTTATGTGATTCATGAAAAAGAAAGCTCCACTTTTGTGGAATCAGCTTCCAGTTTGTGTTCGGACGGCAGACACCCTATCCGTTTTTAAGAGTGCACTTAAGACAGTCCTTTTTGATAAAGCTTATAGTTAGGGCTGATTAGATTCAGCCCCTAGTTTTGCTGATATAGGCTTAGTTTGTCGGGGGACATCTTACTTCTTCCTTCTCTCTGTCTATACCTGTGTACTCTCATGTTCCGATTAACCCAGCTTCCCCAAATGTCTTTCTTTTTGGTGTCTATATACGCCGGGATCCGGAGTCATGGATGGTCCTGCGGTCCTGTGTCATGGATCGCGAGCCCTGGATCTTGAGTCGTGGCTGTGGTCCTGGATCATAAGTCCTGGATGGATATCCTCGTGGATTCATCTTCCTATTATACACACATGCATTTCCAAACATTTGGTCTACCTATGTTGCAAATGTATTATCTTTTCAATTTACACACGGCATCTATTGCACGTCTGTCCGTCCTGGGAGAGGGATCCCTCCTCTGTTGCTCTCCCTGAGGTTTCTCCCATGTTCCCCTTTAAACTGTGGGTTTTCTCTGGAAGTGTTTCCTTGTACGATGTGAGGGTCTAAGGACAGAGGGTCTGAGGACAGAGGGTCTAAGGACAGAGGGTGTCGTATTGTCATACTGATATTCTGTACAAACTGTGAAGTCCACTGAGACAAATGTAACATTTTTGATATTGGGCTATATAAATAAACATTGATTGAATGCTCTCTGGAGTCCAGCATTTCTTTGAGTTCCTCTGACTCGATTATTTTGCAGATCCGTTTTACATTTACAAAGTGTTTCTGGTGGAAGGTATTTTATATTTACAATTGACACACAAATATTATTGGTCGAGTCCGAGTCATCATTACCTGTGTTCGAGTCCGAGTCACCCAAGGAGTGTCCGAGTCCGAGTCATCATTACCTGTGTTCGAGTCCGAGTCACCCAAGGAGTGTCCGAGTCCGAGTCATCATTACCTGTGTTCGAGTCCGAGTCACCCAAGGAGTGTCCGAGTCGAGTCATCATTACCTGTGTTCGAGTCCGAGTCACCCAAGGAGTGTCCGAGTCCGAGTCATCATTACCTGTGTTCGAGTCCGAGTCACCCAAGGAGTGTCCGAGTCGAGTCATCATTACCTGTGTTCGAGTCCGAGTCACCCAAGGAGTGTCCGAGTCGAGTCATCATTACCTGTGTTCGAGTCACCCAAGGAGTGTCCGAGTCCGAGTCATCATTACCTGTGTTCGAGTCCGAGTCACCCAAGGAGTGTCCGAGTCGAGTCATCATTACCTGTGTTCGAGTCCGAGTCACCCAAGGAGTGTCCGAGTCCGAGTCATCATTACCTGTGTTCGAGTCCGAGTCGAGTCATCATTACCTGTGTTCGAGTCCGAGTCACCCAAGGAGTGTCCGAGTCGAGTCATCATTACCTGTGTTCGAGTCCGAGTCACCCAAGGAGTGTCCGAGTCCGAGTCATCATTACCTGTGTTCGAGTCCGAGTCACCCAAGGAGTGTCCGAATCCGAGTCATCATTACCTGTGTTCGAGTCCGAGTCACCCAAGGAGTGTCCGAGTCCGAGTCATCATTACCTGTGTTCGAGTCCGAGTCACCCAAGGAGTGTCCGAATCCGAGTCATCATTACCTGTGTTCGAGTCCGAGTCACCCAAGGAGTGTCCGAGTCCGAGTCATCATTACCTGTGTTCGAGTCCGAGTCACCCAAGGAGTGTCCGAATCCGAGTCATCATTACCTGTGTTCGAGTCCGAGTCACCCAAGGAGTGTCCGAGTCCGAGTCATCATTACCTGTGTTCGAGTCCGAGTCACCCAAGGAGTGTCCGAGTCCGAGTCATCATTACCTGTGTTCGAGTCCGAGTCACCCAAGGAGTGTCCGAGTCGAGTCATCATTACCTGTGTTCGAGTCCGAGTCACCCAAGGAGTGTCCGAGTCGAGTCCGAGTCATCATTACCTGTGTTCGAGTCCGAGTCACCCAAGGAGTGTCCGAGTCGAGTCATCATTACCTGTGTTCGAGTCCGAGTCACAAGTCTTCATGTATTAATCTTAGTGGATATATTTGTTGAAATGTAGCTTGAAATGAAAACAGTGCGACGGTGCGAGGAGACAGTTGGGTTTATTGAAAGAGTCTTTTACTCACAAAGCCGCTCCTCCACAGCGCCTCACATTCATTAATATCTTTATTTCAAATACATTTTGTAAATGCAACATGAAAAGCACAATCACACGGAAAATAGACACGTCTCTCTGAAGCCTGCTTTAATAAAAACAGCCTTTTTATTGAATTTTTTTTAATCCCTTTAGGAACAAAACGATGTGTAGAAAAACTGGACAGGAAGTTACTTACAGTGCTGCGTCCTGATTGGTCAGCTGCCACTCTCTGCTCTCTGATTGGCTCTCAGATTACAGGTGTGAAGCCAGAGAAATAAAACCCTTCAGGAACCTTTATTTAACTCACAAACTCTGAAGACAAAGGGTTAATAAAAGAGATTTAACCGTTAACTTTTCTCAAAACGCTTTCAGCTTTAACGTTATTTTAAAGACAAACGACAGAAAACAGGCAGAAGTAATGGATTTACGTCCCGGGGTTTTAAATGGGAATATTATGGGGTTGTTATTTCCTCCTATGGTTCGACACTAAAACTCATCCGGGGGTTTGAACAGCTGATCCGAGGAAAGACGTCCCGGTTCCCTCCGTGGATCCGTATCAGCAGAGGAACCCATGATGGAAATCCACCTGTAGCTGCGGCGCTGATCTAAAGACAGGAGACTGAGACTCGTGGACTCTCCAGAGACTCGTGGGCTTCCAGAGACTCGAGGACTCTCCAGAGACTCGAGGCCTCTCCAGAGACTCGAGGGCTTTCAGAGACTCGAGGACTCTCCAGAGACTCGAGGCCTCTCCAGAGACTCGAGGGCTTTCAGAGACTCGAGGACTCTCCAGAGACTCGAGGGCTTTCAGAGACTCGGGGGCTTTCAGAGACTCGAGGCCTCTCCAGAGACTCGAGGCGTCTCCAGAGACTCGAGGGCTTCCAGAGACCTTCAGAGGGTTCCTCACTGTTCGTGGTTCTCCGTGGTTCTCCGTGTTCTCCCAGGTTCCCCAGGACTGTTTGAAAAAGAGCTGCAGACGCTGATAAAAAGTGGTTTTAGGGTACGAGCCGTCTGTCTGCAGCGACAGGACAGTAACGTGGAGTGGATGCAGGGCCAGTAAGCGAGCAGGGGGTTTTGGGGGTTTCTTTTTTTGTGTTCTCCGTTAAGTAAAAGAAACAACAGGAAGTAGAGTCCGGAGAGGAAGAGAACCCCGAAAATATTCAAGCAGGAAGCGAACAGACAAACCTGCGTTGGCCTCGGAGGGCGAGAAGCTAAAACTGCTACGAACAAATCACAAAACACCAGATTTCATTTTTTTTGTTAATATCTGCGACCTCTTGACGCTAATGCTATCGCTACGTTTTTTTGTGTTTTTTTTTAACATGTCAGCCATCTGTCTCTCGGACCACTTTCCTCCCTGTGACCTCAGTCTTCCCCCCCCTCAGAACTCTTCATTGGGGGGGGGGCTGGGTGTTTCAGGCTCAAAAAGTCCAACTATGGCAATATATTGACTGATATATTTATATAGCCGACCCCCCAACCCGGTCCTTCCTTCCTTCCTCCTTCTCAGCAATGAAAATGAATAAAGAGATCAGAAAGTCTATGTTGACCCCCCCCGTGGTGCCTCACCTGACCCCCTCCCCCTCTGCCCCCCCCCCTCACACACCTCACGTCAATCTGCGTCGGCTGAGACGCTAAAAACAGGCGCTCGAACCGGACCTGTAGACGCCCACAAGGTTTTTAATTTATTTTTCTGTGAGGGAGGAATCTGTCCTTAACAGGGGAGTAAGGGGGGTTTCTGATGGTGAGTCGGGGGTTACAAAGGTGAGTCCTGGGGGTTACAATGGTGAGTTTTGGGGGCGAATATGGTCCTCAATGTTCATATTTCCGCCCTCTGGTCCTCGGTCCTCGTGGGGCTCCTCGCCTCCCCAGCCTCCCACCTTTTCTCTCGCTTTAAGGTTTAATTTCCCATTTTTGAGTTGGAGCTGGTTTGGGTCAAACTGGGCGGTTCTCTCTCCTCCCGTTGGGTGCGTTGGATGCGACTCTCGGCGCCGCCCGGCGGGGTTTCAGTGCGGCGGGTTCATGGCGCCGCGCTGCTTCTGCTTCTGCTGCAGGAGGAGCTGCTCCAGAGCCGAGGGGCCCGTCTGCAGCATGGAGCCGGACCAGATGGACTGAGGGGGGAGGAGAGACACGTTAGCATGTTAGCATTAGCATGGAGCTAAAGGTTTACTACAACACAATAAAGAACTACAAGAATAAAGATTGAAAAAGTAGTAAATAAAAAAAAATGTGAATGTGTTTGTATGTCAGTGTGAGTGTGTGTGTGTGAGTGAGTGAGTGTGTTCATGTGTTCATGTATGTGTGTGTCAGTGTGTGTGTGTCAGTGTGTGTGTGTCAGTGTGTGTGTGTGTGTGTCAGTGTGTTCATGTGTTAATGTACGTGTGTGTGTTCTGTTGTATGTCAGTGTGTGTGTGTCAGTGTGTGTGTGTCAGTGTGTGTGTGTCAGTGTGTGTGTGTCAGTGTGTGTGTGTCAGTGTGTGTGTGTCAGTGTGTGTGTGTCAGTGTGTGTGTGTGTGTGTCAGTGTGTTCATGTGTTAATGTACGTGTGTGTGTTCTGTTGTATGTCAGTGTGTGTGTGTCAGTGTGTGTGTGTCAGTGTGTGTGTGTCAGTGTGTGTGTGTCAGTGTGTGTGTGTCAGTGTGTTCATGTGTTCATGTATGTGTGTGTGTTTTGTTGTATGTCAGTGTGAGTGAGTGAGTGTGTGTCAGTGTGTGTGTGTCAATGTGTTCATGTATGTGTGTGTGTGTGTGTGTGTGTGTGTGTGTGTGTGTGTGTGTCAGTGTGTTCATGTGTTAATGTGTGTGTGTGTGTGTGTGTGTCAGTGTGTTCATGTGTTAATGTGTGTGTGTGTGTGTGTGTGTCAGTGTGTTCATGTGTTCATGTATGTGTGTGTGTTTTGTTGTGTGTCAGTGTGAGTGAGTGAGTGTGTGTCTATGGACCTTGAGGCTGTCGAGCAGCACGGTGGACGACTCCTCCATCGGAGACTCCTGATTGGCCCAGGAGCTGCCGGGGGGTGGGGCCTGATGCCAGCTGCTGTCGGACCCCGAAGAGGCCGGCGCTGGCAGGAAGTCCAGTCCGAACCCTGAAGAACAGAAACACATCAGAACCAGAACACATCAGAACCAGAACACATCAGAACCAACACACATCAGAACCAACACACACTCTGAACCAACACACACTCTGAACCTTGGACCCTGTAACCCCTGGACCCTGTAACCCCTGGACCCTGTAACCCCTGGAACCCGGACCCTGTAACCCCTGGACCCTGTAACCCGGACCCTGTAACCCCTGGACCCTGTAACCCCTGGAACCCGGACCCTGTAACCCCTGGACCCTGTAACCCCTGGAACCCGGACCCTGTAACCCTGTAACCCCTGGACCCCGGACCCTGTAACCCCTGGACCCTGTAACCCCTGGACCCCGGACCCTGTAACCCCTGGACCCTGTAACCCCTGGACTCTGTAACCCCTGAACCATGGACCCTCTCTCTCTTTCGTGTATCGTCGTCATATGTCCAGCTCAGTGTCACAAAGCCACGCTCTCGTCTCTGGTCCCACTCGGAAGAGGCCAGCCTCTGAAGGAGGTCTGTACAGAGGACAGGTGGTGATTATGTGGTCGGCAGTCTGCTCAGGCTCGCCACACTCGCATACTGCGCTGTCTGCCAGGCCCCACTCCTTCATTGATGATTTGAAACGACCAACCCTAGTACGGAGGCGGTTCAGTAGGGTCCAGTGCCGGCGTGGTAGATGTTCTCCTTCGACTCCATCTCCCGGGTCTTGGATGTGATGGTGCAGACGTGTGAGCTCAGCCGACTCCCATTCCTGCTTCCAGGAAGTTGCTAACCATGCCCTTGTAGACAGGTCCTCAGGGATGGAACCAAGCATCTCTTGTGCTCTCCTGTTGTACCATGGACCCTGTAACCCCTGGAACCCGGACCCTGTAACGCCTGGACCCATTAACCCCTGACCCTTTAACCCCTGGACCCTGTAACCCCTGGACCCTGTAACCCCTGGACTCTGTAACCCCTGAACCTTGGACCCTGTAACCCCGGACCCTGTAACCCCTGGACCCTGTAACCCCGGACCCTGTATCCCCTGGACCCTGTAACCCCTGGACCCACTAACCCCCGAACCCTGTAACCCCAGAACCCGGACCCCCCCTCACCGGTCTTGTCGGCCTTCCAGCGGTCCACCACCCTGCGGTCCCGGCTGTCCGGAGTGCCGATGGGCCCGAAGTTAGAGAAGGGCATGGCTCCGTGGTTGTGGGTGGGGGGGGAGGAGGGCAGGCTGCTGGGGTTAGAGGAGTGGGGGGACTGGCTGGCTGGGGTGGAGTGATCTGTCAACAACAATAAAAACAACAACATCAGACGCCCTGTGACATCACCTGCTGATTCAAAGTGTTCTGACTTTCTGACGCACCTGAGCTGGCGGGGAGGGAGGGGGACCAGGGCGTGCCCTCGAACAGGGAGTAGAGCGACGGCTCCTGGTGCATCATGGGAGCTTCGGGCTTGGAGCTGGGAGGCAGGCTCTTCCCGTACGCCTGACTGAAGATGCTGTTCTGGTTGTACTCCTGCACACAGGGTCACTCAGAGGGTCACACAACAGCTGCTTCATATAACCCCACATTATCATTACATCACTGGAAAAAGTGTGTGTGTGTGTGTGTGTGTGTGTGTGTGTGTGTGTGTGTGTGTGTGTGTGTGTGTGTGTGTCTCTGTGTGTGTGTGTGTGTGTGTGTGTTTGTATGAGAGTCTGTGTGTGTTAATGTGTATGTGTGTGAGTTAATGTATGTGTGTGTGTGTGTGTGTGTGTGTGTGTGTGTGTGTGTGTGTGTGTGTGTGTGTGTGTGTGTGTGTGTTAATGTATGTGTGTGTGTGTGTGTGTGTGTGTGTGTGTGTGTGTGTGTGTGTGTGTGTGTGTGTGTGTGTGTGTGTGTGTGTGTGTGTGTGTGTGTGTGTGTGTTTGTGTGTGTGTTTGTATGAGAGTCTGTGTGTGTTAATGTGTGTGTGTGTGTGTGTGTGTGTGTGTGTGTGTGTGTGTGTGTTAATGTGTGTGTGTGTGTGTGTGTGTGTGTGTGTGTGTGTGTGTGTTAATGTGTGTGTGTGTGTGTGTTAATGTATGTGTGTGTGTGTGTGTGTGTGTGTGTGTGTGTGTGTGTGTGTGTGTGTGTGTGTGTGTGTGTGTGTGTGTGTGTGTGTTAATGTGTGTGTGTGTGTGTGTGTTAATGTGTGTGTGTGTGTGTGTGTGTGTGTGTGTGTGTGTGTGTGTGTGTGTGTGTGTGTGTGTGTGTTTGTGTGTGTGTTTGTATGAGAGTCTGTGTGTGTTAATGTG